>NC_045956.1:48630797-48930797 GCF_010909765.2 Amblyraja radiata | reverse complement strand
ACCATCAGTGATTCGTCGCACAACAGTGGTGTCATCGGCGAACTTGATGATGGAGTTCGCACTATGTCCGGCTACACAGTCATGAGTATAGAGTGAGTAAAGCAGGGGGCTGAGCACGCAGCCTTGAGGTGCTCCTGTGCTGATTGTTATCGAGGATGACCCATTTCCACCAATACGGACAGACTGTGGATGAGGAAGTCGAGGATCCAATTGCAGAATGATGCGCAGACCCAGATCTGAGAGCTTGATAACCAGCTTGGAGGGGATGATGGTATTAAATGCCGGGCTGTAGTCAATGAATAACAGCCTGACATGAGTTTTTTGTTGTCCAAGTGGTCTAGAGCAGAGTGGAGAACCAGTGAGATCGCATCCACCGTTGATATGTTGTGGCGGTAAGCAAACTGCAGTGCGTCCAGGTTCTTGTCCAGGTAGGAGTTGATATAGAATAGAATAGAATAGAATAGAATATGTTTATTGTCATTGCACAAACCTGAGCAACGAAATTCCATTTGCTTCTCCTCCGTTAAAAGAAATACAACACAACAACCAATACACATATGTACAGTTAATAGTAAAATAATAGATACATTTTTTTTAAAGTTTAAAAGAATTTAGCGGTATTCCTCGAAGTCACTTCTTGCTTCCCAGTGTTCACTATTGGAGTTAAGCTCTTTTACCGCACATGGGTAGAAACTATTTTTTAGTCTACCGGTGCGAGCCTGCAGAGACCTGAGTCGCCTCCCCGAGGGTAGCAGAGTAAAAAGGTGGTTGGCAGGGTGGGATGTGTCCTTCTTGATATTTATGGCCCTGCGCAAGCATCGGGCCTTGTATATGTCATCCAAGGAGGGCAGGTTAGCGTTTGTAATGCGCTGCGCAGTTTTTATAATTCCCTGCAGCGCCCTCCTCTCAGCCACAGTACAGCTGGCAAACCACACCAGGATTCCATAGGTGAGGATACTTTCCACGGCGCATCGATAGAAGGACAGCAGCAGCGGCTGTGAGACGTTAGCTCTCCGTAGAGACCTCAGGAAATACAGCCGCTGATGAGACTTCTTCAAGAGAGTGACGGTGTTCATATGCGCCATAATCAACCTCTCAAAGCACTTCATCACCACAGACATTAATGCCACTGGTCGATAGTCATTGAGGACATGGAACTATTGTTACTTACTCCTGATTTCATTCCTTCCTACAAACATTTCTAATCTCAGTGCTCCCTTATGTTGGGTTGAGTTTTGCATTCAAACCTTTACAATTAAGAGGTAATAGGGGAGAAACTTGTCTTGAGTTGCCAGGGATATAAAGAGTGCTGGATACATTCACTCCAGTCAATGCATTTGTTGACTGTAATGGACTCTGAATATGGGAGTCCATTAGAGCCAAGAAATTTCCCATTTTAAGTATTTCAAACTTTTTTAAATTAGCCTTATCTTGACAGTGTGTCTTAAGCTGTTATCCTTTTATATTGTTCACATTAAAACAAACTTTTAAAGAAAATGCATGATGCTGAGACTAGTTGAAAGTAGGTAGCGAACCTTTCTGTTCACAATAGAGAAGATATGAAAGAAATCATGTAGTGGAGTTATCCCAAAAATTCCAGGAGTCTTGCAGTTTTTGTGTGACTTTATTTTAGACTTTCGAGATACAGTGTGGGAACATAGAAACATAGAAAATAGGTGCAGGAGGAGGCCATTCGGCCCTTCGAGCCAGCACCGCCATTCATTGTGATCATGGCTGATCGTCCCCTATCAATAACCCGTGCCTGCCTTCTCCCCATATCCCTTGACTCCACTAGCCCCTAGAGCTCTATCTAACTCTCTCTTAAATCCATCCAGTAACTTGGCCTCCACTGCCCTCTGTGGCAGGGAATTCCATAAATTCACAACTCTCTGGGTGAAAAAGTTTTTTCTCACCTCATTCTTAAATGGCTTCCCCTTTATTCTAAGCCTGTGGCCCCTGTTTCTGGACTTGCCCAATAGGCTCTTCGGCCCACCGAGCCCACACCGACCAGCAATACCCATATACTAGCACAATCCTACAATAGGGACAATTTACAAATTACAGATGCCAATTAACCTGTACATCTTTGGAGTGTGGGAGGAAACCGGTGCACCCGGAGAAAACCCACGCGGTCACGAGGAGAACATACAAACTCTGTACACAAAGCACCCATTGTCAGGATCAAACCCGGATCTCTGGCGCTGTAAGTTAGCAACTCTACAATTGCGCTACTGTGCTGCCCAACATTTGAAAGGCATTTGAACAGGTGCTTAGATAGGAGAGGTGTGGAGGAAAACAGGACTGATGTAGATAAATAGGATCAGTGTAAATGAGCATCATGGTCGGCTTAGATGAGGTTGGTCAAAAGAGGCCGTGTTTGTACTTTATATTTCTGTGATACTATGATTCTATGAAACAAGAGAAGCTGAGTTAAATTTAGAGCTTTGCCAGTTATGGTTATTATCTCAATTATTAGCTGCAGAACCAATTCTGTATATTATAGGAAATTTGATCTGAATCTCTGATAATGGTGTTTCTTTAGTCTTTTTCCTACTGACACTGAAGGATGACACAAATTGACTCAAGATTTGACAGATATTCTGTTGAGTGAAACACACACCTACCCCACATTTTTGTAGAATGTAGGTTTGTCATAAGTGCATAAAACAAATATTGTTTCATATACAATTTGTCCTCAGCTGTCATTCAGGGCATCTAACTGTTCTTTTCATGTTTATTGAATTTACTGCATTATAGTCATCCATCAGATGATTGAGGGTTTATATCCTATAAAAACTGAGTATGAAAATAAATCCTGACTTTCAGTATTGACAAGATGACCTTAAACAAAGGCTTCATCTGCTCCATCAGGTTGACTTTGCATTACGTGAAGGCGTCAACGGTTACAGGGAGAAGGCAGGAGAATGGTGTTGGGTGGGAAAAAATGATCAGCCATTATCGAATGATGGAATAGACTCAATGAGCCAAATGTTCTAATTCTGCTCTTGTGTCTTATGCTTTCCTGGAAATATGAAACAGTATCACTAGATGAGCTGCAGTAAAACAACTTTCAGAGCCTGGTCACGTGGACAGAATAGTCTCAAGTGCCCGTTTCTGTGCTGTATGACTTTAGTAAGCACCAATTTACTCATATTTTAAATTAGCCTGAAGGAACAGATTGATCGTTGGTGAAGATGAAACACTTTTTTATAATATGACAAGAAATAAAACGAAGTAAATAGAAAATGAGTAAAGGGCCTGTCCCACTTGGGCGACCTAATTGGCGAGTTCTGGCGAGTTTGCCCTCGACTCATACTCGCAGCATGGTCGTAGGAGGTCTTCATAACTCTCCTTCATGCTCAAGAGTGGTCTCTGCATACTCGAGGCTTCAGCTAGGTCACGGCAGTTTTTTCAATATGATAAAAAAATGCCTGCAAGTAAAATAAGGTCACCATTGAAAAAATCAATACTTTTTTTACTCATAGGTTTAGTCGTAGTAGGTCGCCATGTTACTCGTAGGTAGTCAAAGGTAGTCGTGGATGGTCTTCATCATAGTCGAAGGAGATCGAAGGAGGTTGTCTTCACTCTCCACTATTCGGTGTCCAATTTTCTCAAAGTTAGTCGTAGCTAGTTGAAGCCGATCTTCAAAACAGTCGAAGGAGGTCTTCAACGTATCATTTTTTTAAAACTCTTCTATACTCGCCAATTAGGTCGCCCAAGTGGGACAGCCCCTTTATTTGAATCAGAAAATTGAACACAGGCTTATATATCGTAAAAGGACAGGAAGAAATCACCTGGTGTTTTAGAAATAATTAAAGTTAATCAGCTGTAAAGAAGGTCGCACAATGTAACAAATTTGTAACGAGTATGAACCAATTTACATTGCTGGATGAGCATGTAACTGTGTTTTCCAACGTTTACTTGATTTTTTTTCCACAGTTAAAACATAAAACTAAAATTGGAACCTTTGGCATGATTTGGAAACTTCAGACAGTGCAGACAGACAGACAGACAGACAGACAGACAGACAGACAGACAGACAGACAGACAGACAGACAGACAGACAGACAGACAGACAGACAGACAGACAGACAGACAGACAGACTGGGATCTTTGTCACTATCTCATTTTACTTGGTTTGAGGTTGAAATCTTCATGGTGGCTGAAGATTTTGTACATGATGCTGTCTGACTCGTTGAGTTCCTCCGGCAGTTTTTTTACATTTTTGTACAGATTTGGCTCGAGCACTTTTACTGGGCTTTTGAAGTGTTAACTGACTGTGGAACACTTTACTGCTTCTAAACACCTATTAATCTTCTGCTCAGCCATTTGGTTGTTACTTGTGGGGTTTCAGGATTTAATTCTGAAAACCCATAGAGGTGGAATTTTTAAGTGCAAGCTTACAGGGAGTCAAGGTTACAGGAATTATCCACATTTTCCATCGCTGTAGGAAGGGACACGGGAATGGGAGCTATGCCAAACAAAAGTACTGAAATAGACCCAGTAGTTTTTGGGAGAAAAGAACACACAAAATAGAAGCAGGATTGGTTCTGGTTCCTTGCACCGATTTCTTTATTCAACAAGATCATTCCTGATTGTTCACATTAGCAATGCTCTCCTGAGCTAACCTCGCATCCCTTAATTCCCTTAGCATGTAGAAATGTATTCATCTCAGAACGAAGGAATGATAAAGAATTGCCATTTTTTGAGTAAAGAAATGTCTTAGTATCTTGGTCCTGAATGGCCAATACCTTATTTTAAAATGGTTCTACATACCCAGCCAGGGGAAACAACAACCTCATCTATCTATCCTATCAAGCCCTGTAATTGTGTATGTATCAAAAAAATCAATTCATTCTTTTAAATTCAATTGAGTAAAAGTCTACTCTGCTTAATCTCTCCTCCTGTGACAAACATGCTCTTCCAGGAATCAATACAATCCTGGAAGAAGACAAGATGGCATAAATACAATTGCCAGTGAGAGAGTTTCCTTTGTGTGAAATGCATCCTTACATCAATTCAGAATGTCTTGCTTTAGTATTCAGGAAATGTCATCGCATTCTGGCCTCTTTATCCAGAGAAAATACTCTTCTTTATCAAATCATTTAATCCTTGTAAAATATCCAATTAGTGACCTCAGGAATACTGCAATACTGCAACAAAATCAGAAAATGCTGAAAATATTTGGCAAGTCAAGCAGTGTCAATGGAAAGAGAATCCAAGTTGATTCAACTTAATTACCTTTCATCTGAAGCTTTTATGTCATCTGGATCACTGTTTATTCTTAAATGTTCTGGGCTACATAGAAACATAGAAAATAGGTGCAGGAGTAGGTCATTCGGCCCTTCGAGCCTGCACCGTCATTCAATATGATCATGGCTGATCATCCAACTCAGTATCCTGTACCTGCCTTCTCTCCATACCCCCTGATCCATTTAGACACAAGGGCCATATCTAACTCCCTCTTAAATATAGCTTATACATGAAGGTCGTCTATTCAACATATCTTCATAATTATCATTGGGCGGCACAGTGGCACAGCTGGTAGAGCCACTGCCTCGCAGCACCAGAGACACAGGTTCGATCCTCAGGTGCTGTCTGTGCGGAGTTTACACATTCTCCCAGTGACAGCGTGGGTGCCCTAGTTTCCTCTCACACCCCAAAGACGTATGGATTTGTAGGTTAATTGGCCTCTGTAAATTTCTCCCAGTGTGTAGGGAGTGGATGATAAACATAGAACTAGTGTGAACAGGTGATCGATGATGGGTGTGGACTCGGCTATAGCACTGTTTCCACGCTGTATCTCTGAAACTAAAACATTAGAGCCACGTAGGTTTTATCTGCCATTGACCAAGATATGAACAGCTTTCAGATTAACTTTGTTGGTAGTATCACACATTTGTAAATGGATGAGAATAGGGCAGTCATGTGGCATAATTGGATAATTTCACTGTCAATATAAGTTACCAAGATAACTTTATTCGCGTTGAATTGAAGCAAAAACAACTTATGGGAAGTTATCCTCCATTCCCTGTATTTCTGATTAAAATATCCTGCTTAAATTGGTAAATGTTATTGTCATTTCCTCTGCTCAATTTCCTTCATTCATAAAGTGGACTGTTTTCATTTTGTATGGACATCATTAGCTACACAGTCGACTGCTTGCTAGTACCGCAGATATGCTCCCTATTTCATATCCAATTTATTGGCTGACACTGAGTTCTTCTCAGAGACTTTGTTATAAAATGGGTCCTGCGTACTTTGAAACCTTGAAGAGGATTCCATCTCTGGTCTAGATTCTTGTTCAACAAGACAGGTTTGATAAGGATAACTGCATACAAGATGTATCACCCTCGTTTTCCATCTATTAAGAACCACAGGCTTTTAAGGATGTCCATGCTCAAGTTGTGATGTTCTAATTTCCCTATTAAATACAATCACTGATTAAATACCAATTAAATACAATCACTGAATACAACTTTACACCTTGGAAATGTGCTTTAGGACACAAGAGTCAATGACATTATACTTACAGGGTTATATGAGTACAGCTAAATAACCATATTAGATCCACAAAAATTAGAATACCTGGGGAATGAGGTTCACTGTAAAGCGGCCTTTTCACGGGGCGACTTGACGCAAGAGTTAACCAGAGTTTAACATCGTGGGAACCTCGTGGACCACCGTGGACCACCGTAGCGCTAACGGCAGGTAATCGTGTATCTTGGTCACTCGGGAGAAAATTCAAGAAAGTTTGAATTTCTCCAAGAGTGACTTGTACACTTGTGGTTGAGCATTGCAACATTGTATGAACATAGTGGCCAGTGCGATATCCGTAATAACTCTTGCGGGTACCGTGGGAACTCCTGCGAACGGTGAACCCGGAAGCTGGACAGAGGGGACAGAAGGTGAGTAAAAATTGTCTTCTGTGGGATTGAATTTAAAAAATAAATAAAAATAAAGATTTGCATCCGCATATGGACCTCAAATTATTCATGAGTTATGTTAATGAGATTCAAGAAAATAACTATAATCTTTAAAAGGGACTTTAAAAGGGACTTTACTGAAAGGTTACGCATTTTTATGGTCCGTGAGAAATTTTTCACATGTACTTCTTTGAGAGATACAGGTCGGAGTCCTCGCCGACTAGCGATCGATGCCTTTCCGAAGCAGGGTCCGGAACGCTACCAATCAATGTTGTACAGAGACCCGTGTAAGGAGTGAACTGCACATGCTGGTTTAAACCGAAGACAGACACAAAACGCTGGAGTAACTCAGCGAGTCAAGCAGCATCTCTGGAGAAAAATAGCTGATGTTTCGGGACGAGACACATCTTCAGGCTCAATTCCGATTAGGCTGTCTGAAGAAGGGTTCCGATTCGAATCGCCACCTATTCTTTTTCTCCAGAGATATCGAGACCCTTCTGATATGCTGCCTGTGGTCGATAAATGCGTAACCTTTCAGTAAAGTCCCTTTTAAAGTCCCTTTTAAAGATTATAGTCGAGGGAGAGGAGGGGGAGACAGATGGGGGTGTCTTCATTTACTGGCGGCGGGTGTCTGTCACTGAAACAGGCAGGTGAGATTTCACATCCACCTTGTGTGTGCCTCTCTCTCTCTCTCCCTCCCTCTTACACAGGCTGAGAGACTCTGCCTCTGTGAGTGTACGTCTCTTTCTCCCCCTCTCCCACACACAGTAAGACCGAGGTACTGTGCTCAGTCCATCTGTGTCTCCCACATACACAGTAAAACATGTCTCCAAATGAGCCAATTCAACCAAGGGAGGATATTTATAGTGTGTGAAAAAAAAGTTACATCATTTGTGTCACGTGTAGTTCACGATGTTCATTCAAGATTTAACGCGAAAGCTCGGGAGACGGACAAGTCACTCGCACAAATAACAGAAATGCCGAGTACCGTGGGAACTCTTTATCTATCCCCGTTATATCGTGCGAGACTCGTGCTGGACCACGACCACTTCACTCTGGTGACATCTTGCGTCAACTCGCCCCGTGAAAAAGCCCCATTAAGGAGGTAGACAAAAATGCTGGAGAAACTCAGCGGGTGAGGCAGCATCTATGGAGCGAAGGAATAGGTGACGTTTCGGGTCGAGACCCTTCTTCAGACCTTGTACTTCACTGTAAAGTAAAATGAAAAGTTAGTATTTGGTTAAGAGAGGATGAGACAGAGTTTCTTCCCACAGGCCATCAGGACTGTAAACTCTTATCTCACCAGGGACTAATTTACTGTTGTGTTGTGTCTCTTGTAAAATATTATTTTCTCGCATGAAAATACTGATTCTGTTCTTTTCTGTTCTGTGGTTTTTGCACAATCCGCAGGCATTGCCACTTTCATTTCACTGCACATCTTGTATGTGTATGTGACAAATAAAGTTGACTTGACTTGAACTAAATCAAAGGTCTAGGCACTTAATAGCAGCACTGGATGAGAGAAATGAAAAAAATCAGATCATTTAATTACAGATGTCCTGCTTCCTGTCTCTGAAAGCTGTAAAGGAAAGTGTAATTTTTATGAATGTTCAGCATAGGGATTTACTGATTGTTTTAATAAAGTTAGTCTCATTCCAATTGTGAACGCTTTCTTCGATAGAGGAAAAGTGTAGAATGATCGCAGAAAACCATCTACAAATGTTATCAATTAAGATGATGTTCATCACACACAAATTATAAATGTAGATACTATTACATAACCTCAGTGCTGAGGCCATTGTTGAGGCACGATTTAAAGTAAAAGATGTTAGAAATACCCAGGATCTCAGTGAATATCGGTCGAGGGAGTGATGCTTTGCCACATCTCATTAATCTAAAATATGAATTCTGTCAGCTAGAAAGTTGTGCTTTCTTGTGTGCTGTAAACAGGTCATGAGGTGGCACCTGAGTTTGGAACTCCATTTCTGAAGTTTAACTAGTCTGAATTCAATGCAGCTGCATTTCAGAAGCAGAATTAAATACACGAACATTACCGCACTGTGTGTTTCAAGTGTAGTCTTTCCACAGACGTTGCCTAACCTGCCGAGCATTTCCAGCAATTTCTGTTTTCTTTATGTCAGATTTCCTGCAGCAGCAGTACTTTCTTAGTATTTAATTTACAATGGAATTGGACAATTATTTTTAAAAATAGAAACATGAACAAATTTGGGGGGGAATTGGCATGAAAGTACTCTTGTGGACCAGCCAGGTCAGATGCACTGTGTAGACTAGCTTCCTTTTGTGATTCGCTGTAAAGTAGACATTAGAAGTGTATGTCAAGGTGATTTTTCACCTCCACTGCTTGGAAGATTGAATTATGCACGACTATAGGTGTATCTGATTTTCATGTTTTCTGTATTTTCTGTAATGTACTTTCATTTATAAAATAAAAGTTTATAAAATCGGAAGGGGATTAGATATGGTGAATAGCTACAGCAGTCCTCGGGCTAGGGGAGCCTAAAGCCAGAGGGCATAGATTTTAAGGGCAGAGGTGAAATACTTCAAAGGGACCTGAGTGAGTGTGTGTATGGCACAAAATGCCAAAGGAAGTGGTAGACATTTAAAAGACACTTGGATAAATATATGGAAGAAAGTGAAAGCCTGCCTAACCTTCTCCTGTAACTCAGTCCTTTGATTCCTTGGCAACACCGCCATAAATCTTTTCTGCACCCTTTCCAACTTCATGGCATCTTTCCAACAGTGAGTGACCAAAACAAGATTGAAAAGGTTGCAATGAAATAAGCGGTTGAATGGTTTTGTTCATAATGCTCAGAGGCCATAATGGACTCAATGGCCAAATGGCCTTCTTTGTTGTTGTGCGAGATAAGAGATATGAGATCATGGCTCTCTGATTTTCCTGCCCTCCCCCCAATCCTTGGATTCCTCTGATAGCCAGAAATGATCAATCTCTGCTTTGAATGCAATCAATGACTGAGCCTTTGATAGAGAACTCCAAAGATTCATCAATCTCTGAGTAAACTCATTTCTCTTCAACTCAGTGCTAAATGGTCCATCTCTCATTTTGAGACTTTGGGCCCCCACATCTTATACTTTGGGATGTTAGACATGAAATTTGGTTGCTTATCCATGAGGAAATAGATTGGAAGGTCTTCAAAACAAGTCTTGCAAAAGCCTACCAGCGTCACTTTGAGCTCATCATCCACCCTCAGCCCCCATAAAACTGCTATTCCTATTTACAGCCGCAGAAACATCTGTCCAGAATGTAAAATGACTTTGGCAGTCCTTTTTGTGTTGTTCTTGATGACCTGTAAACTTCATATGTGCCTTCCCCCACAGTGGTAACCATTGTGGGGGGATGATTTTTGTGTGTAAGTGATTATTTTAGTTTGTGTCCAAGATGGCTGTCGGAAGGGAGAGTGTACGCTGGCGCGGTTTAGCTGCCGCTGCTCTCTTGATTTTTTTGTCTTTGGATCGAATTCTGTCTTTAATTTGTGTATTGGTGATGTCTTTATTATTTATTTTACTCCGATTATATGTTTTTTACTCTTGTTAAATTCTGTAAGGTGTCCTTGAGACTTTTGAAAGGCGCCCACAAATAAAATGTATTATTATTATTATTATATATATGGAGCTTAACAGAAGCTTAAGGGATGTGTGAAACAACAGAGACTGAGTCTGAGTCTGATGAAGTTCTGTTGATAACAAGTTGGCAATGGAACCTCAGGATGCATTTGTGTGCCACTGTTTAAATATACTAAGGGATGGTGAGAACCAAGATCCACGTGTCATACATTTCACTCTTGGCAATAAAGAGTTAAAAAGAATGTGGGCTGTTCCGGAGAAGTGGGACTGAAGACAAATGCCTTCGAAACATATCTGGCACCTCACATATTTGGCAGATTGCATAAGCAATACCTTGCTATTCGCAAATTTGAACCATTTTGCAAATAGAATCTTTAAGAAAAAATGTAGACCGATCGAGAAATTGTGCCAGAATAGTCACTTGTGTACGTCATCCCAGACTGAATTTGCTTTACTTAAATACAGGTACACCACTGATTTTCTAGCACATTTGGTTCCAGAGATTTGCCTGATTATCCATTTTGCTGGATCAACAGAGGTCATGTAATAATAATTCAACAATACACCTCTGACCAACTAATTATACCCTTCCTGTGTCTCAAAAGCAACATGCGCTGCTAGAAATGAAAATAATTATAATTATAAAAACAGTTTGGGACGGAGGCACATGTACCAAATGATCACACAGCATAAACAATGACATCTGTGACTTCTCCTGTAACTCACTGAACTAGTCTGGTGGTCGTGGGAATTTCAAGTGAACTCTTGTAATTTTGTCCGGATTAAAGGAAGTGCAGGACTATCAGTTGCTGGAAAATAGATGGTGGGCCTGTACTAACGTGTTGGTGTGTATAGATGGGAGAGTGATGTGAAAACAAATGGTTTCTGCAAAGGTAGGTAGCCAGCACTATGAATTTCTGTAATAGGGCTTTCATCCACCAGAATGCCAAGATGGCTCTCCTCAACGTCATTAAAGATGGAACGTGTGATTGTGACAAGAATAATCTATGCATCCTCAATAAGATGAGTTCCAGATACTATATTAATGCCATCACTGAAGATGCCCCCTCTTTCTTAACCTTTTTAGACCTAGTGAATAATTAACGTCATTGTCCTCTGGTGTTGCTTTACAATTGATTAGTTGGATGGAATCACTGCCTTGAATGCAATCAACGACTGAACCTTTGATAGAGAACTCCATAGATTCCTGAGTAAAGTAATCCCTGAGTAAAGTAATTTCTCTTCAACTCAGCTAAATGGCCCATCTCTCATTTTGAGACTTACCTATGTTTCAGTCTTACCTATCAGTCACCTGCAGTGACTTTTCCTTCCATTCCACACTATCATCACTGGTGCTTTGGTTTCCATATGTCAGCCACCATTGCTCCCTTTGTCCCTCCATTGTCTAACTGCTGATCAGTGATGGAAATGGGTTTTAGGAACTAGTGGTACGCTAAGGTCCCTGAGGCTAAGGTTGGAAAGGAAGGGGGGATTTCGGATTTCCAATTTAAATCGGAAGAGTATCATGCCTGATCTGCAGCAAAGATACTAGTATCCTCTCTAGTATCTTTGATCTGCAGTTCCTTCCTATTGAAGAAGAACACGGCCCGAAACAACTCCAATCCATTCCCTCCACAGATGCCGCCTAGCCCGCTGAGTTCCTCCAGCACTCTGTGTTTTCTATTTAACTCTGAAATTGAAGATAGACATAAAGCTGGAGTGACTCAGCAGGACAGGCAGCGACTCTGGAGAGAAGACCCTTCTTCAGACTGAACTGAACTCTCGTCGGTGAGAGTACTTGCGATTGTCGAAGAAGGGTCTTGACCCGAAATGCCACCCACTCCCAAGAGTTGCCGCCCGTCCCGCTGAGCACCCTAGCCCCCCTTGTCTACCTTCAACTCCAGAGCCAAACAAAAAACACAGAGTGCTGGAGGAACTCAGCGGGCCAGGCGGCACCTGCGGAGGGAACGGACCAGGAGCCACACGGGCCAGGGATCCTCCCCCCCCCCAAGAGGAAGGAACTGCAGATGCCGCCATCCCCGCAAAACGCCAAATGATTCCGGGAATGCCGAGGCGAGAGGGTGAGAGAGAGGGAGTGAGAGAGCAAGAGAGAGATGAGATGGGGAGCAGGAGAGAGAGTGCGCAAGAGAGAGAGGAAGGGAGGGAGAGAGCGAAAGACAGAGAGATACAGCGAGAGAGGGAGAGAGAACGAGGGATGGAGGGAGAAAGAGAGAGGGGAGAGAGGAGAGAGAGAGGGAGCGAGAGAATAATAAAATAACGTGGGGTGAATGGCTTTACCTGCACACCAGGAAGAAGCCCGTGCTTGCGGTCCGGAGTCCTCAATGACAGTGAGTTTTAAGAAATTCTCCCGTGAATTTTATTCAAAGGAACACGGCGTCATTAATACTTGGTCAAAACACAATTACATTTACTGAGAAATGTGGATCGATGTATTAATGACATATTGTATAACTACGTGTTAACTACTGGCTGTTAACAAGTGGTAACAGTGGTAGTTAACAAATCGTTTTCGTCTCATGGCCGGTGCAGCGATGACTCATTGTAACGATTATCCATGGTCGTTTAAAAAAAAATCCGTATTGAACAACACAAATTCATATTTCCGTATTCGTATTGCATTTCCGTATGAAATACGGAAAATCCGTACTACTTGGCAGCTATGAGGATAGCTAATAAATGTCTCTGACTCCCTTCTAGTACAGAAATTGGACATAAACTGGAAACTAAAAAGTAGGGGAACGTATACCCCCTGCGTACCCCCCATTTCCATCACTGCTGCTGATAGCCTGAACTGGATAAGTGGAAATCATCTCTAACTAAATACTGAGTGTGGCAAAGTCATCAATCATCTTTGATCCCTGTCATATACCGAAATCCACCAACATTGGTTCCATTCTTCTTCCTGGTAATTATCTAAAACATAAGGATCTTGATGTCATGTATTTGATGGAAGATAAATTATAGACCACATATTCAATGTTGTCGCTGGGGCTGCCAATTACCACCTCTGCAACATTGATCACTCTGCTGGTAGCTCAGCTCATCTGTGCATGAAGCACTTCACTGAGCCTTCTCTGTAGATATATTTATTCCCGTATATTTTCTCCGCCCACTTTCACCTCCCACCCTCATTTATCAGGCAGATGATAACACCAATAACATTTACTTTGCACATTTATCATAGCAACGTGGAACATTAACCTTCGTAGCGAGGATTTGAGTACAGGAGAAATTATGTATAATTGTAGTGACTTCCAGCTCAATTCAACAGGCCTTGGAAGTTTGACTGACTGAGGCTATATGGACTGAGCTATTTCACTGAAGTAATACATGTTTAAAATGAACCTGCTTCTTGAACCAGTCCAGTTAGAAGCTGTACCTGGAAATTAAAAGGATTGTAATTTCCATCAAACCACAGTTGGAAGATACTTTGTCTTTGATGGCACCTCATGCTTATTCAGTACAGCAGTGGTAGACACTAATGCCCCTGTCCGACTTGGGAAACCTGAACGGAAACCTCAGAACTGGAGACTTTGCGCCCCACCCAAGGTTTTTGTGCGGTTCCGGGAGGTTGCAGGTAGTTGCAGGAGGTTGCAGGTAGTTGCCGGAGGTTGCAGGTAGTGCAAGCAGGTCGGGAGACTGACAAAAACCTCCGGGAACCTCCGGGAACCGCACAGAAAACTAGGGTGGGGCGCAAGGTCTCCAGAGGTTTCCGTTCAGGTTTCCTAATGGGGACAGGGGCATTATCAGCTGTTGTTCCACAGTCCCTTGCTTACCAATGCTTTGGAAAAACACTAAAATATTATATCACAAACCAACATTTCAGTTCATCACAATATCATGGGCAGAATCAGCGATTTTATTCTGTGGGGACAATAACTTAGACAGACCTATTAAACATTCTGAGCAGTTTTACAGTAAACTGCTACATGGGTTTTGATGAATGGGGAACATTCTTCATATGTAAACCCTCCATAAGTCATCTTAAAGTAATTGTCTGACTGTATATAACTGAATTGGCCTTAGAAATGGTACACGCGAAGCAAAGAAACTATTTCCTCTGGCGTGGAATCCAGAACAAGGGGGCATTAACAATGGGATTGGAGCTGGGCCAATTAGGAGTAAAATCAGGAAGTACTTTTCCACACAAAGAGTAACAGAAATCTGAAACTCACTCTCTCAAAAGACCGTTTTACTGGGTCAATTAAAATATTGATCAATAGGGTTTTGTTAGGCTAAGGTAGCGAGCGATGTAGAGCAAAGGGGACTAAACGTAGTTGAGGTACAATTCAGCCATGATCTAGTTGAATGGTATAAGAGTCTTCAGGGGTTCACTGAATGACTTGTTCCTGTGTTCTTGTCACAATGGCCTCTTTGTCTTTATCCCAGTTGAGATTTTTTTTAAAGTACTGAAGTGAACAATTCCAGTCATGCTATTCAGGCACAATTAGTGAAACTGGATAAGGATGAAGAAAGCAAAGCAAAATGTGTTGGAAAGAGGTTGTCCAAGGAAAGGACTAGTCTGCACAGCCACCATCAGATCTACTGTCTCACCACATCAATGCTAATGCAGTTCAAACAGTGCCCAATAATGACACAGCTCTTCAATAAGGGACATAGTGTCTGAAAATTAACTTCTGTCTTGACTAAATCAACATGCCCTCTCATGGACAAAACATTGATGAACCAACATTTCCCTCACATCAGTAGGTTGCCTTGCTGGCTTTCAGTGTGCCTAACATATTAGATTTAGCTAACGATCCAGCTGGAAATACAAGTTTGTCCAAATGAACATTGGGTAAGAGTTGCAGCAGTCCGCTACCAACTGTTTGATACCCACCCTTGCCTTTCACCTTCCACCTTCTACTGAAAGTTAGGCCTTGGAGACCACAGACAGGGGGTTATAATTTCCACAAGGGGAAACTGAGACCAATTTTGAGGTTTTAAGGAAAGAGCTGACCGGAAGTCAGAAGCTGAGGATTAGGGTATGGGGAAGGGGTGCTGAAGAAGATGGGTAGCCAGCACTGGGGAAGAGAAGGTCTCCAAACCACATTGGACACAAAGAGGGGGCTTTTAAAGAGGTGTGATGCTCAGAACAATCGGCTTCAGGAAGAATCAGAGACTAGGTTGTGGGTGGTAGTCAGGGATGTGATGGAGGGATAGAGAGGTTGGTGATACGATCCTCCAGTTGAGGATGCAGAGGATGAGGGAGCATGTGAGAAATAGGATGTGGCAATGAACCTGGGTGGTTGGAATCATTGGAGGATGAGAGTTTGAATGCTAAGTCAAGTGGCTTCTTCTTCTTCTTCTTGCGTACGGCGTGCACAGCCTAAAGTTGTAGGACAACTTGTTCTATTTGATCTTACATGCTTGTGCACGCCAGGTTGATTGCATTCGTCGAAACAGGGCGGACCATGTGAAGGTTGTAATCTCCCACCCCCAGTGGCTTGAACATCAGGGAGTCAGATCCTGTTGGCCTCAGGGGGTTTACGGTGAGATTGAGTTGCAGGGAGAGGAGCTTTGGTGTTCCCCACTGATCAAATGTAAATATAATCCCAGACCAACTCTGTAGTATGGAAACCTAGTTGCCCCAGATATGTTCAACAGTAATTACTCCTGGAATAACATGCTCTAAGTCCCACCAAGTGCCCAAAACTGATTTATGTCATCCTTTAGATAGCTGTTGTGTAAATTGAGTTCACTGTAGAAGGGTGAATCACTCTAGGAAATGGTGATAAATGATTCAGAGGTAATCATGGCTATATTTCACCCTGGGAAAGTTGTTTATCAATGAATAAATAACATTCCAGGATTGAGTCCCTAGATTGTCAGAGCCTGTTGTTCAAAACCTACTCTTTAATCTCCCCACTCTAGTCTCTTTAATCTTCTGTTCACATCTGGAGAGAAACTGTAGACCACCCAGTGTACTTCAAGTCAATACATTGTGCGTTAGATATTGAGGGTATCAACATAGATATTCCTATGTCAGGTCAGGGGGAGTTCCCCCCGCCACGGGTACCAAGTAATCCCGTGCTACCTGCTCCATGGTGGGATAGTCGGCGACTAAACCGTCTCCCCCACCTGGTTTGCCAGGTGAGGAGGGGGCTGTGGGCCCTCCAGCAGGACTTAAAACAAGAGCTGTTAAAAGGCGGATGAGCTCCTAGCGAGCCAACGGCCATCCACACATCAGTAGTTGTGATCACTGTCGTATATAGCATTGTAAGGCACCGTGCCCGTTGATGTTTTCAACGATGATGATGATGATTGAAGTTTAGTGACCATAACTATTCCCAAGCAATCATAATATTGGGCTTTTAGTTTCTGTATCATTGGTGCATTTGGTTTGTATGTGGCTGCTTTCAATACCTAGGTCATAGTCATAGAGTCATAGAGTGATACAGTGTGGAAACAGGCCCCTCGGCCCAACTCGCCCACACCGGCCAACAATGTCCCAGCTACACTAGTCCCACTTGCCTGCGCTTTGTCTATATCCCTCCAAAGCTGTCCTATCCATGTACCTGTTTAACTGTTTCTTAAACGATGGGAGCCTCAACTACCTCCTCTGGCAGCTTGTTCCGTACACCCACCACCCTTTGTGTGAAAAAGTTACCTGTCGGTTTCCCATTAAATCTTTTCCCCTTCACCTTGAACCTATGTCTTTTGGTCCTCGATTCCCCTACTCTGAGCAAAATACTCTGTGCATCTACCCGATCTATTCCTCTCATGATTTTGTATACCTCCATAAGATCTCCCCTCTTCCTCCTGCGCTCCATGAATAGAGGCCCAGCCTACTCTACCTCTTCTTATAATTTACATCCTCTAGTCCTGGCGACATCTTCGTAAATCTTTTCTGAACCCTTTCAAGCTTGGCAATATATTGCCTATAATATGGTGCCCAGAACTGGACACAATATTTTAAATGCGGTCTCACCAACGTCTTATACAACTGCAACATGACCACCGAACTTCAAAACTCAGTACTCTGCCTGATGAAGGCCAGAATGCCAAAAGCCTTTTTGACCACCTTATCTACCTGCGACTTGACCTTCAAGGAACCATGGACCTGTATTCCTAGCTCCCACTGCTCTACAACACTACCCAGACGTCTACCATTTACTGTGTAGGTCCTGCCCTTGTCCGACATCCCAAAATGCAACACCTCACAATTTTCTGTATTAAATTCCATCAACCATTCCTCTGCCCACCTGGCCATTCGATCCAGATCCTGCTGCAATCTTTCACAACCATCTTCACTATCTGCAAAACCACTAACTTTTCTATCATCAGCAAACTTGCTAATCATTGATGTAGATGACAAACAGTAACGGGCCCAGCACCGAACCCTGAGACACACCACTAGTCACAGGTCTCCAGTCCGAGAAGCAACCCTTCCACCATCACCCTCTGCTTTCTTCCATGGAGCCAATTTGCTATCCACTCAGCTATCTCTCCATGGATCCCATGCAATCTAACCTTCCAGAGCAGCCTACCATGCGGAACCTTCAGTACTTCTTCGACAGTAACCCTGACTGACGGCTCTCAAGACACTTCCAGTGACTGCTCCAATTTCCTCCGTCCTACTGTCTTTCTCCTCGGTAAATACAGAGGAGAAATACTCATTTAGGACCTTGCCCATTTTCTGTGGCTCCACACAGAGGTGACCGCTTTGATTCCTGAGAGGTCCCACTCTCTCTCTAGCTACCCTTTTCCCCCATGTATTTATAAAATCTTTTGTGGATTGTCCTTAATGCTGCCCGCAAGAGCTATCTCCTGGTCCCTTTTTGCCCTTCTGATTTCCTTTTTTAGTTTACTCCTTAGTTCCCAAAACTTCTCCAGGGATGCACTTGATCCCAGCTGCCTATACCTGTCCCATACATCCTTCTTGTTTTTGACTAACGTCTCAATTTCCCTCGTCAGCCAAGCTTCCTTACGTTTGCCTGCTTTGCAGGGCATTTAGCTGAATTGGAAACATTGACCACTCTGGTCATACACCTTTAACAAATAATCTGTGTTCCTCCCTAAATCTTCTCTTCTTCCCCAATGTTCAACCTCCAAATCTTCAGCATTCAAAGGGCTTCAGTTATAGGCAGAGGTCGAATAAGCTGTAACTCTCTTCTTTGGAGCATGGGAGGCTGAGGGGTGACCTTTCTAATAATAATAATAATAATAATAATAATGGATGGGATTTATATAGCGCCTTTCTAATACTCAAGGTACAAGATCATGACGGGCATGGATAAAGTGAATGATCGCAGTCTTTTTCCCAGGGTAGAGGATTTGAAAACTGGAGGACAGAGGCTTAATTTCAGAGGAGAGATATTTAAGTGAGAGCGCAGAAGCAACATTTTTGCTCAGACACTGGTCCATATCTGGAATGAGCCAGAGGAAACTATTAAAGCGCATACAGTTACAAATTTAAAATGCATTTAGACAGATAGATGGACAGGAAGAATTTAGGGGCCTGTGGACCAAATGCAGGATAATAGGACAAGGCCAATATGCAAACTTGGACGGCATGGACAAAGTGTTTCCTTGCTGCACAGCTCTATTGCTCTAAATACATAATTTTAATCATATCACAACCATAATTGCAGTTTGGGTGTATTTATTTTCTTCTAAGGTGCTTTGGGAAATCATGGAGACACCAAAGTAGGGAAATCAGTTTATTTTGTGTAGGCAGAGGTTCTCTACTCCTGGTTGGCAGGAAGACTATGCAGCAGCGCGGTTCCTGCCCCGCTTCTCGCGCTCTGGACATTTTTTGAAGTTCGAAGGGAAGGAAGAATTACTCCAACACAATATGAAACAAGGTTCTGCATTTGCTGAACATAGTTGCAAACATTTGTGTTTTGTGCTCTTGCGGCTGAGTTTCACAGCTGGAAGCATAACTTCAAGAATCGGGGAGTGTTGTCCTTGAATTGGAATCACTGACCTGGGAGAATATTGACTCTGTTCTAAGGACCACAATTGTTCCCTGGGGTCGGTATCATTTCCTGCTAGTATCTTGTGTGGTATGTTGTTGGCCCAATGTGTTTTATCACCCCTTTCCATTTCTACGTGTAATTGAACAGTATGACAAACTGTATATTCTAACCCAAAATCACATTGGCAAGGTTAACTGATGCAGATGTTAAAAAATTGATTGTGATTCCCTTTTTTTTCATCCGCTGAGTTTTAACTTGAGATAATTTTGAAACTAATTGCATACAGGCAGAAAATAACTTCCAGATTTTTCTGGAGAGTCTGTCAACTGAGGAAATCTTTGAAGAAGTACAGCAATACAGACGGCAGGCCCATGTGGAAAAGAATGTACATTTTCATGTACATCAGCTGTATAAACAAATGTGATTTGTTCATAAAGAGCAATAATGTTGAGGAAACCCCACAGACTGGAAGTGCAAATGAGTGGAGGCTTTCCAGAACTGCAGGCAGTGAACGAATAAGCAGGGGGGCTGTTAGAGTGAAATAACATGGTTCTGTTAAAGTGTCACTGGTGATAATTTTCCACATTATCTGGTTGATTTGTGAGCACTTGTGTTATGGGATAAAGTTTATGACGATGGTAGTTGGTCAGTTCTGGAAAACAATAGAAAGCAGGGAGGCTGCAAAAATAATAAGGGGACTTACTTGTTTACGGATCCTGAACCTGCCTCCAGTGACTTTGTTTAATCAGAGGTCATCAGAACAGTTTAGCATGCAACACTCCAAAATTACCACAGGCTCACTAGGGTGCATTGTGTCCACCAATGTCCCGTTGAATTTCTGCAATGGTGAGATTAGACCCTGGAAAGGTTACAATTACTCCAGAAATAGCTGCACTCCACAAATAAACCATTTTCATAATCAAGAATACTGCAATAAAGCTAGATTTTCTGATTTCTTTGTTCCTATTGCACAGGTCTTTGTTCAGCCCACAATGAAGAATAGTGAGCAGTTTTGATCTCCTTACACAAGGAAGAATTGCTGATACATTCATACAAAGTTATTAAGCATACTGGGGTACTCCCATTTACTTGCATTTAGCTTGATGCTCTCTAAATCCTCCAGGTCCATATATTTGTCTAAATATCTTTAAAAAAAACATAATTGTATCCTCTTCTATAGTTTCTTCTGACAGCTCATTCTATGTAGAGATTACTCTCTGAGTGAAAATGTTCCTCCCAAGATCCATAGAAACATAGAAAATAGGTGCAGGAGTAGACCATCCGATCCTTCGAGCCAGCACCGCCATTCAATATGACCATGGCTGATCATCCAGAATCAGTACCCTGTTCCTGCTTTTTCCTGCATCTAGCCTGTCCAATCACTTAAGAATGTTATTTGTTTCTGTAAGATCCCTTCTCATCCTTCAAAATTCCAGTGAATACAAGCCCAGTCCATCAATTTTTTCATCATATGTCAGTCCCGCCATCCCCGGAATTAACCTCGTGAACCTATGTTGCACTCCCTCAATAGCAAGAATGTCCTTCTTCAAATTAGTACACCAAAACTGCACACAATACTCCAGGTGTGGTCTCACCAGGGCCTTGTACAACTGCAGTAGGACCTCCTTGCTCTTATACTCAAATCCTCTCACTATGAAGGCCAACATGGCATTAGCTTTCTTCACTGCCTGCTGTACCTGCATTCTTACTTTCAGTGACTAATGTACAAGGACACCTGGGTCTCGTTGCACCTCCCCTATTCAGATAATAATCTACCTTCCTGTTCTTGCCACCAAAGTGGATAACCTCACATTTATCCACATTATACTGCATCTGCCATACATCGGCCCACCCACCCAATTTATCCAAGTCACCCTGTAGCCTCATAGCATCCACCTCGCAACTCACACTGTCACCCAGCATCTGGGGATCTACCATTTACTGTGCAAGTCCTCCCCTGGTTTGTTATAACAATGTACAACACCTCACATTTGTCAGAGTTAAATTTATTTTACCTTTATTTAGGACACTTTCCCAACTGGTCTAGATCTGGTTGTAAACTTAGATGTCCTTCCTCGTTGTCAACAACTCCACGAAATTTTGTGTCATCTGGGTTTACTAACAATGTTAACTACATTGTCATTCAAATCGTGTGTATATTGCTAACCACATCAACTCCTGTGGCACTCCACTGGTTACAGTTCTTCAATCAGAAAAACTGAACTCCACAACTACCCCATGAGTCCTTCTTGCAAGCCAATTTTCCATCCAATTGGCTACCTCATGTTGGACTTCCTGCGATCTAACTCTTGACCCTTGACTAAAAATATAAATATCTCTTCAAAGCTTTCCGGGATCAGAGGTCTTCTGAGAGTGATGAATCAGGGACCGGGCTGAAACGATGGACACAAGCAGATGCAGGGAAGAGAAGAGTTGATGAAGCAGAGATCATAATGTATAGAGGGGTCATGATCTAAGTGAGAGGGAAAAGCTTTAGTAGGAACCTGAGGGACAACATTTTTACAAGGAGGGCGGTGGGTATATGGAATGAGTTGCCAGTAGTGAGGCAGACAAAAGGAACTGCAGATACTAGTTAACAAAAAAAAAAAAACAGTGCTGGAGTAACTCAGCGGATCAAGGCAACATCTCTGCAAGACATGGATAGGTGACTTTTCGGGTTGGGGCCTTTTGTCAGACTAATTGTCATAAGGGTGGAGAAAGCTGAAAAAAGAGGCGGAGGCAGGACAAGGCCTGGCAAGTGACAGGTGGATACAGGTGAGGGAAGTTTTTATTGGCAGATGGGTGGATTAAATCTAGAGATGTAAATAAGAAAAAAGGCTGATATGGAGAGAAGAGGAGTAAGTTATGAAACATGAGGAAGGTATATATAGGTGGAAGGAGATGGGGAAAAGCAAAGGGGGTTGGGATAGTGGGGAAAAGGGACGCACATCCAGGTAGAGCTTATGAAAGAGAGGGGGGAAAAGTTGGTGGGGGGACGGGGGTCTTGTGGGGCAAAGTTGCATGGGTTATTACCTAAAAATGAACATTAGCACTCACTCCACCAAGGCCTCCTAGATATTCCAGTTGCTAACCACTTTAACTCCCTCTCCCATTCCCATACTGACCTTTCTGTCCTGGGCCTCCTCCATTGCCAGAGTAAGGCCACACACAAACTGGAGGAACGGCACCTCGTATTCCACTTGGGTAGCTTGCAACCCAACGGTATGAACATTGAATTCTCCAATTTTATGTAAAAAGCCAGCCAGTCGCCATTCCCCCAGAAACTACCCCCTCCCTTTTTATGCCGTCTCCATTGCTCCCATTAACTCAACCCTCGCCCCCCCCCCCCCAGACCTTTTTCCTTCCTGTCCTCTTGTACAAATATCCCTTCCTCTATTTCAAAATTTACTCCGGAGCAACCTTTTCCCTTCTTTTCATGCCTTTGTCCACCTATCAGCCTATCTGCCAATAACCCCCCACCACCACCACCACCACCACCATCACCTGCATCTACCTATTACTTGCCCTGCCTTGTGCTGCCCCAACTCTTTTCTCATCCTTCTCCCCCCCAACAATTAGGCTGAGCTGCCCAAGCCAGCTGCCTGCCCCTTTTCCAGGGGTACGTCCGTGCCTGGGTAGAAGGGACTACGCGCTGCCCACGGGCGCCCTGGGGGATTTTTGGGACCGCTGGCCACCACGGGGGATGAATGCATCCTTGACAAGGATTGTAACATAGTTGTATAGTAGTTTATTTAGCATATTTAGTATATTTGTTTGTCTTGTATTATGGTGGTGGGTTCTGGTTTGTTTTATTCTATTGTAAATATTATTTTTAATAATTGAATACATTTTTTGATTAAAAAAACAATAAAAAACAATTAGGCTGAAGACGGAACCCAACAATAAACGTCACATATCGATGTCTTAAAGATGCTGACTGACCAAATTAGTTACTCCAATACTGTGTTAAGGCAGTTAAGGCAGGTACAAAAACAGCAATTAAAAGGCTGGAAAAGGCTTTGAGGGAAATAGTTTAGTTTATTGTTATGTGTACCAAGGTACAGTGAAAAGCTTTTTGTTGCATGCTAACCAGTCAGCAGAAAGACTATATATGATTACAATCGAGCCGTACACATAGAAACATAGACATAGAAACATAAAAAATAGGTGCAGGAGGAGGCCATTCGGCCCTTCGAGCCAGCACCGCCATTCATTGTGATCATGACTGATCGTCCCCTATCAATAACCCGTGCCTGCCTTCTCCCCATATCCCTTGATTCCACTAGCCCCTAGAGCTCTATCTAACTCTCTCTTAAATCCATCCAGTGACTTGGCCTCCACTGCCCTCTGTGGCAGGGAATTCCACAAATTCACAACTCTCTGGGTGAAAAAGTTTTTTCTCACCTCAACCTTAAATGGCTTCCCCTTTATTCTAAGACTGTGGCCCCTGGTTCTGGACTCACCCAACATTGGGAACATTTTTCCTGCATCTAGCTTGTTCAGTCCTTTTATAATGTTGTATGTTTCTATAAGATCTCCCCTCATACTTCTAAACTCCAGTGAATACAAGCCTATTCTTTTCAATCTTTCCTCATATGACAGTCCCGCCATCCCAGGGATCAATCTCGTGAACCTACGCTGCACTGCTTCAATCACAAGGATGTCCTTCCTCAAATTAGGAGACCAAAACTGTACACAATACTCCAGATGTGGTCTCACAGAGCCCTATATAACTGCAGAAGAACCTCTTTACTCCTATACTGAAATCCTCTTGTTATGAAGGCCAACATTCCATTAGCTTTCTTCACTGCCTGCTGTACCTGCATGCCAACTTTCAGTGACTGATGTACAAGGATGCCCAGGTCTCACTGCACCTCCCCCTTACCTAACCTAACCCCATTGAGATAATAATCTACCCCTTTGTTTTTGCCGCCAAAGTGGATAACCTCACATTTATCTATATTATACTGCATCTGCCATGCATCTGCCCACTCACTCAACCTGTCTAGGTCACCCTGCAACCTTCTAACATCCTCTTCACAGTTTATACTGCCACCCAGCTTTGTGTAATCCGCAAACTTGCTAGTGTTGCTCCTAATTCCCTCTTCCAAATCATTAATATATATGGTAAACAGTTGCCTGCCCCAACACCGAGCCTTGCGGCACCCCACTCGCCACTGCCTGCCATTCTGAAAAGGACCCGTTCACTCCCACTCTTTGCTTCCTGTCTGCCAACCAATTTTCTATCCATGTCAACACCCTACCCCCAATACCATGTGCTCTAAATTTAGTCACCAGTCTCCCGTGCGGGACCTTATCAAAGGTTTTCTGAAAGTCTAGATACACTACATCCACTGGCACCCCTTCGTCCATTTTACTTGTCACATCTTGTCCGGAAATATTACAATCTGGTTTGGGAATTGCTCTGCCCAGGACAAGAAGGCTCTGCAGAGAGTAGTGCGTTCGGCCAAACGCACTATGGGAACTTCACTCGCCCCCCTGCAGGAACTATACATCAGGAGGTGCAACTCCAGAGCCAATAAAATCATGGGAGACCCCTTCCACCCCTGCAACGGACTGTTCCAGCTGCTACGTTCAGGCAAATGCCTCCGTTGCCATGCTGTGAGAACGGAGAGGTTGAGAAGAAGCTTCTTCCCAGAGGCCATTAGGACTGTAAACTCCTATCTCACCAGGGACTAACTTTACTGTACCACGCTACTGCTTTTTTTTTAAATTGCTGTTTTTTTCCCTTTTTCCTTCCGCTCACAATATTTAATATGAAAAAGAATATGTGATTCTGTTACATTCTGTGTGTAGTTTGTTTGGTTGGTTGTTTGTTTGTCTTTTTGTACAGTGTGAGCATTGCCACTTTTCATTTCACTACACATCTCGTATGTGTATGTGACGAATAAAATTGACTTGACTTGACTTGACTTGAGCTATCCTCCAATCCACAGGAACTGATCCTGAATCTATTGAACATTAGAAAATGATCACCAATGCGTCCACTATTTCTAGAGCCACCTCCCTGAGGACCCTGGGATGCAGACCATCAGGCCCAGGGGATTTATCATCCTTCAGTCCCATTAGCCTACCCAATACTATTTCTCGCCTAATGAAAATTTCTTTCAGTTCCTATACAGTGTATAGAGACTTGATAAAGCGAATATCGTTCAGTGTAAGAGCATAGTTAAAGTAGGAAATGCTGCTGTGGGAGTAGAGGTTTAAAAGAGTGGAGTGATTGCAATGAGTGATTGCAGATCCACTTCTGGGACCAGCACGCAGAGAGTAGCCTGGCTTGGACGCCATCTTGAGAAGATGAATATGTGGCCAAATGCAGTTAAATGGAACTAGCTTGGATGGGGCATCTTGGTCAGCATGGATGAGTTGGGGCAAAGTGCCTGTTTTACCTAAAATTGGAGAATTCAATGTTCATACCATTGTGTTGTGAGCTCCCTAAGTGGAATACAAGGTGCTCAGTTTAATCTTTTTCAAGACAGGAGAAGATCAGGGCTTTTGCTTAATGAGCATGAATGTCAGGGAACCAGGAAATGTTGAGTCAGGACAGCACGTGGGATGTGAAGTGGGTCGGTGGCATTTTGAGAGTGGGGTAAGCATAAGATTTGTTGCATTAAATATAGTTGCTCCAGCAATGACTGACATTGATCACTTTCAGGACAACCTTTGTATAATTATCTCCACAATGCAGCAAAAGTAACTTTGACGGAGAATAACATGTCCCTTCACTGACGGGAATCACATCCGGCACACATCGGTGAATCATTCCAGGAAATGCCCAATAAAATTCATGAAAAATGATCTGGAAATAGCGGTTATTGCATTTCACAGAGTATTAAAAGTACATTTTCAATCGACAATATCAGAATTGAAAACACTGTTATGTGATTATATTTTGAGGCCAAAAGTAGACAAAAATGCTGGAGAAGCTCAGCGGGTGAGGCAGCATCTATGGAGTGAAGGAAATAGGCAACGTTTCGGGTCGAGACCCTTCCTCAGACTGATGTGGGGGAGGGGGTGGCGGGAACAATAAAGGAATAGGCGGAGTCAGTAGGCTGTGGGAGAGCTGGGACGGGGAGGGGAAGGAGGGAGAAAGCAAGGACTACCTGAAATTGGAGATCAACATTCATACCGCTGGGGTGTAAACTACCCAAACGAAATATGAGGTGCTGCTCCTCCAATTTGCAGTGGGACTCACTCTGGCACATGGAGGAGGCCCAGGACAGAAAGGTCGGATTCGTAATGGGAGGGGGAGTTGAAGTGCTAAGCCATCGGGAGATCAGGTTGGTTAATGTGAACTGTGCAGAAGTGTTGGGCGAAGCGATCGCCAAGCCTGCGCTTGGTCTCACCGATGTAGAACAGTTGACACCTAGAGCAGCGGATGCAATAAATGAGGTTGGAGGAGGTGCAGGTGAACCTCTGCCTCACCTGGAAAGACTGCTTGTGTCCTTGGATGGAGTCGAGGTGGGAGGTAAAGCGACAAATGTAGCATTTCCTGCAGTTGCAAGAGAAAGTACTAGGAGAGGGGGTGGTTTGGGTAGGAAGGGAGGAATTGACCAAGGAGTTACGGAGGGAGCGGTCACTGCGGAAAGCCGAAAGGGGAGGAGATGGGAGGATGTGGCTAGTGGTGGGATCCCGTTGGAGGTGGTGAAAAAGTCAGAGGATTATCTGTGGTATGTGACGGCTGGTGGGGTGGAAGGTGAAGACATGGGGGACTCTGTACTTGTTACCAGTGGGGGGATGGGGAGTGAGAGCGGAGCTACGGGATATAAAGGAGACCCTGGTGAGAGCCTCATCTATAGTCGAAGAGGGGAACCCCTGTTCCCTAAAGAATTTGGACATCTCCGATGCCCTGGTCTGGAACACCTCATCCTGGGTGCAGATGCAGCGTAGACGGAGAAATTGGGAGTAGGGGATAGAGTCCTTACAGGAAGCAGGGTGGGAATAAGTGTAGTCCAGATAGCCATGGGAAGAAGGGTTTCGACCCGAAACGTCACCTATTCCTTCGCTCCATAGATGCTGCCTCACCCGCTGAGTTTCTCCAGCATTTTTGTCTATTTGTCCAGCATCAGCAGTTCTTTCTTAAACATTTTGATGCCAATATACCCACATTGCAGCAATGCTAAGTAGATTCATCAAATCGAATTCAAAGGGTGAGTAGATAATCTATGAGGATAATCTATGAAGTGAAAGCACCAGGAGGAAACCCATGCGGCCACAGGGAGAAAGTATAAACTCCATACAGACAGCATCCATAGTGAGGATCCAACCTGTAAGGCAGCAGCTCTACCGCTGTGCCACTGTGCGGCCAGGTCTGATTGACGTGAGAGTGACAGTCATAACATTGAACTGTTGATGTTGATTTACAATGACTAATTAGAATCAGCTATATGGTGGAAATACTGTAGATCAATGTTGCTTTTCATAAGGGAACTGGATGACTAATTGAAAAAGAACAGAACATTGGATGACAATGGAAAAAGAACAATTGAGTGGGATAATTGGATCGTTATTTCAAAGAGTAAAATAAGCCAAATGGCCTCTCCCACATAATAAAAACCTTATGATTCTACATTAATCGTGCTCTTTGAGGAATTTATTGTTTTTTTGCACCATTAATTTTAATAGAAAGAAAATGAAGACCATCAAATCCAAGATTCCCAATGGAACAGCAAGTGAACTCAGCTCCCATCACAGTGCCAACTTGCAAATTGGCTTTCTTGGTTTTTGAACCTCAGACACCAGTTTTCCCAACCATGAAGTTTACATCTATATTTCAACAACTGTTTTTGAGGGCTTTCTCAAACTAGATATTTATCAAGCACAACCGCATTAGAAATCAGACCATGTGTAGGCCATATGACCTCTTCAGACAGATCTGTCACCCCACAAGGAATTGGTTGAACTTCTATGTTGCTTCTCCGCACTCTATTCCAAGCGTTGGAACACTTACGTGGTTGACAAACACTTTAACTCCCCTTCCCATTCCCACACTGACCTTTCTGCCCTGGGCCTCCATTGTCAGAGTGAGGCCACACGCAAATTGGAGGAACGGCACCTCATATTTTGCTTGGGCAGCTTACAATCCAGCGGCATGAACGTTGATTTCTCTAATTTCAAGTAACTCCGGCATTCAGGAGTCAGTGTAGTCTGGGCGAAGGATTGAACATTGAACGGGATTCTGCTCAGGAGAACAGAGAAAAAACAAGTTTTTACACATTTTTCTTGCTCGGAAAGTTTATTCCAGCTTTTTGTGCCTGCATTTTCTCTAATTGCCTCTAGTGGTGAATTCACAAACTGACACCATGGTGAAAAGTGGTCCCCATGCCTATCCCCTAATCCTCTTGCTTATCCTGTGATCTGCTAATGTCATATTACACACCACCAGAAGTAAATTGTCTTAAAAATGTTGGAATAAAAACTGTAATCCTGCTCCCAGTGGGGCTGGTAATTGATGCAAGCCTTTCATTTTAGTGGAAGGGAATATTACGCAGATTATACACAAGTGATTCCCAAACATATGTCCCCAATGAGCACCACTCTGATGTAGGACTGGGGAATCCCGTGGTCAGTTCTAATTACTTCCTTATAAGTATGCAGTGCATGACATATCCAGTCACCCCATCTTTGCAATGGTGTTTGATCTATATGTTTGTGCAGCGTATTTTGTGTCTCTTCTCCGGACTTCCACAGAGAGAGAAAACCCATAGATGTATTTTCTATTCCTGGAATAGAACCTTCGGCCCACAATGTCTGTGCTGAACACGATGCCAAGACAAACTAATCTCTGCCTGTGGGTGATCCATATTCCTCTATTCCATGTACCTGTCTAAAAGCTTCTTTAACACCACTATCATATCTGCATCCACCACCACCACCCTTGGCAGCATGTTCCCACCACTCCGTATGTGAAAAAAAACTTACATCGCTCACCTCCTTTAAACTTTCCCCCTCTGACCTTAGTCAATGCTATTTCCATTCCAGGAAAAATGTTCTGACTGTTTACCCTATCTTTGCCTCTTATCATTTTATATACCACCATCAATTTTCCCGTCAACCTCTGGCACTCAAGAGAAAACAATCTAAGTTTGTCCAACTTGTCTTTATATCTAATATCCTCTAATCCAGGCAGAATTCTGCTGAACCTCTTCTGCATGCTCTCCAAAGATTCCTCGTCCTTTCTGTAATGGTGCAACCAAAACTGTATTCATTGCTCCAAAAACAGGAAACAGGCCATTCAGCCCACCAAGACCACGGCGACCAGCAATCAACCAGTACACAAACAATATCCTGCACATTAGGGACAATTTACCAAAGCCAATTAACCTACAAACCTGAATGTCTTTGGAGTGTGGGAGTAAACGAGAGCACCCAGAGAAAACGCACGCGGTCACAGGGAGAAAGTACAAACTCTGTACAGACGGGCCCCCATAGTCAGGATCGAACCCAATTCTCTGAAACTGTTAGGCAGCAACTCTACTGCTGTGCCACTGTGCTGCTCAATTAAAGACAATTACATATTTTTGAGATATGCCTATCGTTGCAGTGTAGGAAAATTGGCAGATGAGTCCTTGGAATTACATTTCCATCAGGAAGTTTATTCATGCTCTTCCCATGAAGTCTTTCCAATCCATCTGAAAGGACAGATGAGCCATTTCATATGCCTTGCCCAATAACACCTACCATCCAATGCAGTGGACTGAGTTCAATTCAGCACCTTGCATTCCTTCAGTACACTGACGTAAACCACTTTTCCTTGGGTCTCAAGTAAACTGCCTGATGTGTGCTGGTTCTGTTATTCTTTGCACTGGATTAGGGGAATGGTCCAGTCACCTGGTCACCCAGGATCAATCCCGGGTCTCCGGTGCTGTGTGGCAGCAGCTCTACCAGTTGCACCATAGTGCCGCCCTGCTTCGCCACCAGGCCATCCCAGGAGACTTGACTGTAAATTTCTTGGTCTGCCTCAGTTTTCCAAATGCAACTCTTACTACTGGTCGCTCTCTCGACCTATCTATATTTGGCGTGGAAGCAGGCAACCAGCCAGCAATGAGGGATGTCTTGATTTATAGTACTCGCATGTAGTATGGAACCCATGGAAGTATGACTGGAGAATCTGTTATTCAAGTCTTCTTTATCATTGTTGTGGGTGTAAGCAGGAGTGACACACAAAGATAAACACACAAGGTGCTAGAGTAACTCAACAGGTCAGGCAGCATCTCTGGGGGAAAAGGATGGGTAACGTTTTGGGTCAGGACCCTTTTTCAGATTGAAGTTAGGGGGTGGTGGGGTTGGGAAGGTGAAGGGCTGAAGGCAAGAAAAGACCAGGACCAATGAGGACCAGTCACATATGACCTTAGGGAGAGCATTGCCTGGTAGGTCCATTATTGGCTTGGGAAGGTGTGATCTCAAGGGAAACTGTGTGGATAACTGTGGAACTGGAATGTCCACTAGGGTGGAGGAAGGGGGCAAGGAGGGAGGGGAGAGGGGAGTGACAGATGAAGTTACTTAAAATTAGAGAATTCAATGTTCATACTGCTGGGTTGTAAGCTACCCAAGCGAAATCTGAGAGTTGGAAAAATTTGCATTGGCTTATCTTGTATTCTGGTAGGGCCTGAAAAATAGTGACTGAAAATGCAAGAAATCTAAACTGACTGCAGCATGATGGTGCAAGCAATCTGCGCAATTAATTTGATTAATAGTTCTCTGTGACACTCATTGCGACATTTGAACTGCACTTATCCGAGCTGTAAACATTGGCCAAGGAAAATGTCTGCTTTCTGAGATTCTGCCATTAAAATAATTTGCTAAATTGTTAAAAAAATGTTAAAAATGTCCATTAAGCCATTTCAAGATCAGTTACTCTTAAACTCGAGAACAGAAATATAAATATTTTAGTTTAAATTTTTTATAGTAAATATTGAAAATCATTTCCACATGCTAAAATGGCTTAATTATTATGAATTGGTGGTTAGATTTTTCTTGCTAATATAAAATCTGGAGACTTTTACAGTTAGAAATGAATGTGATATTCTTCTCTCAGAATTAAAGCATACGATTGATAACCAGACCCGACTGAAATTTTCCACGATTTACCAATGGCAGTGACATACAATTCACGTACAGGGTTTCTGCTTGTGTTATGAGAAATTATGTTTTTTAAGATCGTAATCTCTGCAGAAATATCTTTCACTGCTGTCAGAAGTGAAATCCACTGTCACAAACATATTTTGATCCAGCTTGCGTGTGGTATGCATTTCAGCCAAGTGACATTCCTGTCTAATCAAGAGCAGAACGTTTATATATCACAGCACAACACCAGCAGCTTGAGCTGGTTTCATTAGAGATGAGACTGACCTTTAGGGCGAATTTTGCATTACGCAAAACATTTGAAGGTAGGCTGGAGACTTACGAAAGACACATGCTCATTTATTTGGATATAAATAATGTTGCATTTGGACTTGGCTTCATGGGATGCAGGACTTCTCTGGCTTCCACCTCTCGGTGATATTTTTTACAGTATATATATACACAATTCTTCCTTTCCATAACAATGAAACGATTCCATCATTAAATGGAGATTAAAGATTTACGATGAATCACAAAAACTGGTGGAGGTTGGGATTGCTGTCACATTCTTCTGTGATCAGAATATCCTGTCAGTTAATACTTCAAGCATGCATCAACCGATATGTTCTTACCAAAAGGTAGTCCTTTAGTGGAAACACCCTTGAAAGCATGGATTACTTGAGGGGGGATTAGATCTAAACCAGTGGAATAGAAGGAATTAAAAGGACAGTTGAATAACAGTAAAGTATTAAAATATCAGTGAAGATTTTAAGCCTCCCCACCCAAAGGCAAATGCTGGATATGCAGTTACATTTCCTCAAGTAACTTAGCTCTTCCTTGGCCTATAATGGCATTCGTCAAACCAGTAGTGTCCTTTCCACAGTCACATTGAATTCTTGTTGACCTACTTCTGATATTTTCATCATTGCAGATGGACTGCGAGACCTTTATCGACTGCTACTTCCTCTCAACTGTCCAGATTCTCCCAATGCAGACTGGAGGTGGGCCAGTGGTATATTAGTCAGTCCTATCTGTTCAAATCTTCCTGACTGATTTCTGCAACATGGGGAAGCTCAAAATGCTGCAGACAATGTTTTGCAATCACAAAGTCAGGAGATCTGATGATAATGACACATCTTTCAAGAATGATAAAATTAATTTTGGAACAGAGGCCCCACAGACCTAGGATCCTGAGTTTGATCCTGGTCTCAGCTGCAGTGTGTGTCCAGTTTACTCTTTCTCCATGTGACTGCATAGCCTTCCTTCACATGCTTCATTTGCCTCCCATATCCCAAAGAATGCTGGTTGGTGAGTTCCCTGTCTATTGGACATTATCCCTCGAGTAGATGAGTAGTGGAGTTAATAGGCATTTAAGAGAGAGAATATGTAGTAGGGAAATAATGGGATTGCACTGAAAGTTGATCGGCCAAAATTACTCCTTCTACATTGTAAGAAAACATGAAAAATGTTAGCTAAACAAAAGATGGTTCTTTGGTGCGAATTGGTGCTGCAAGAAAACGGACTCAGTATACCAATTTGTATGAATTTCACAAAGAGGATGGTGGGTATATGGAACAAGATGTCAATGGAGATAGTTAAAATAGGTACTATAACAATATTTTAAAAACATTTGGACAGATACCCATGGATAGGAAAAGTTTAGAGGGATATGGGTCAAAGGGAGCAGGTGGGCCTAGTGCAGATGGGGCATCATGAACGGGCATTGGACAAGTTGGGCTGAAGGGTCTGTTTCTGTGCTGTATGACTGATTATTTACTGGTGTAAGCAATATTGTGATTCAAAAGTCACCATTGACAATAGGTATATGTTGCAAATAGTTAGGAGGCGATCTTGAGGAAAATTAACTTCACCATGTGACTTAACTAGGTGGCAGACAAAAGTCAAGAGTTTAAATGATAAAATCAAACCTGACAATCATTGATCAGCTCTGGAATAAATGCCAGAAGTAAAAATAAATGCCATATACAAATTTTAATCCAGCCTCCAAAATGCTTAAAGTTACCAATGTGTAGGAAGAAACTGCAGATGCTGGTTTACACCAAAGATAGACATAACAACTGGAGTAACTCGGTGGTTCAGGCAGCATCTCTGGAGAAAAGGAATAGGTGACGTTTCGGTTCGAGACCCTTCTTCAGACTGAGAGTCAGGGGAGAGGGAAACGAGAGATATGAAAAAATATATCCAAAAAAATGAATGAAAAGTATGCAAAAGGACAAGTCAAAGCCAGTAACAATGATCAAGGAAAGGTGGAGCCCACAATGGTCCATTGTTGGCTGTGGAGAAGTTGATAACAAATGATACAAACAGTGGAACTCAGCAGGATGACAGTGAAGCTAGTACATGATTAGGGTGGGGGAGGGAAAGAGAGAGAGAGGGGATGCAAGGGTTATTTGAAGTTAGATAAATTGATAGTCATACTGCTGGAGTGTAAACTGCCCTAGCTGAATATGAGGTGTTGTTCCTGCAAATTGGGTTGGACCTCACTCTGATATTATTATTAAATAGTTAAAATGCGCAAAACCAACAGTATTGGTCAAAGTGAAGTGGTAAATGCTAGCTCATAGGAAACCAACAAGGATACACATTTTCTGAAATATTTGACACTCTCTTAAAACAAAGCTATAAATAAACAATCAGCTAAAGGACTCTCCTCCTATGTTAGATGATGAAGGAAGTAGCAGAAGTTTATTATAAATCTGGGCACAGGAAATCTATGGGACCTACACATTGATGAATTAAGGGAAGCACGCAAAAAGGAAGAGAATGAGGAAATAAGGAATGGAATGATGAAAAGTAATAAGCAAAACAGGAAGCCAGGTCAAACAATCTCCTAAATTCATGTTTCCGTTGTAATAGCACACAAAACAAGTGTGGCATGTTTTGTACAATATCATCATCTTAGCTTTTAACAAATACTGTGGAACTATGTATGTTCACAGGATGATACCACACACCATTAGGCCTATCATGTTTGTCTCAGCTGCTTGGAATAGTTGCCCAAATGGAATACTTGTCCTACTCTTATACCACAGACCTACAAATGTGATGCCTGTACGTTTATTTGTGTACATGGAGAATGGTAGGCATCAGGAAGGTGCTGCCAGGGAAGGTATGGAAACAGATACAATAGCAACTTTTAAGAGAATGGGATTAGGAGGGAGAGATAAATCAGCCATGATTGAATGGCGGATTAGACTTGATGGGCTGAATGGCCTAATTCTTCTCCTATAACCTATGAACATGTCAATATGTTGGTTCCATGATTTTTTCCTACATCCAGTGTTCTCATCCATTTAATAAATTAGTCAAAATAGCTAGAGTCTGCCATTTTGTGCAGGTGGGGACCTCTGGTGAAACCCAGATGGATCATCAATACATCACTTGTGGTTGAACATGGCTGCAATGCTTCAGACTATCCTGTTTGCACGCACATGCAGGGCCCACCTTCACTGAGGTTGAACATGCTCTTGGAGCTTCCACTTCTGTTAGCATTCTTGTCTAAGATAGACACAAAAAGCTGGACTAACTCAGCGGGTCAGACAGCAATTCTGGAGAAAAGGAATAGGTGACGTTTCGGGGCGAGACCCTTCTTCTGGTCTGAAGAAGGGCCTAGACATGATTCGTCAGGACATGGCCACTTTGAAGAAGTTATCCTCCTCTCTCAAAATGGAGTTCGAGAGACCCCCTCTCACTGTTCTCCCTCTGTGATTCTGGCTGCTCTCCTGCTCAACTGAAGAAGGCTCCCGACACTAAATATCACCTATTTATGCACTTCAGAGATGCTGCCTGCCCCTTTGAGTTATCCTAGCACTTTGCGTCTTCTTCCAGCTGCTCTGCTGGTTGCAGGAGCTCTGACTATTGTTTTTTGTTGTTTAGTCCTTTTTGCAGCATTCTTTAGATTGGTGCCAGATCATTTTCAGATCAGGTAAATCCGAGGTGCACTGTTCAGTTTTCTGCTTTTCTTTTTGGATTCCAAACTTGGAATTTTCGACTGTTTAAAAGGACAAGTGACATATGTTAGCATTCATAGCAAAAGGATTTGAGTATAGGAGCAGGGAGGTTCTACTGCAGTTGTACAGGGTATTGGTGAGACCACACCTGGAGTATTGTGTACAGTTTTGGTCTCCTAATCTGAGGAAAGACATTCTTGCCATAGAGGGAGTACAGAGAAGGTTCACCAGACTGATTCCTGGGATGTCAGGACTTTCATATGAAGAAAGACTGGATAGACTCGGCTTGTACTCGCTAGAATTTAGAAGATTGAGGAAGGATCTTATAGAAACTTACAAAATTCTTAAGGGGTTGGACAGGCTAGATGCAGGAAGATTGTTCCCGATGTTGGGGAAGTCCAGGACAAGGGGTCACAGTTTAAGGATAAAGGAGAAATCCTTTAGGACCGAGATGAGAAAAACATTTTTCACACAGAGAGTGGTGAATCTCTGGAACTCTCTGCCACAGAAGGTAGTTGAGGCCAGTTCATTGGCTATATTTAAGAGGGAGTTAGATGTGGCCCTTGTGGCTAAAGGGATCAGGGGGTATGGAGAGAAGGCAGGTACAGGATACTGAGTTGGATGATCAGCCATGATCATATTGAATGGCAGTGCAGGCTCGAAGTGCCGAATGGCCTACTCCTGCACCTATTTTCTATGTTTCTATGTTAAGAGTCAACCACAAACAGGCCAGTCCTGGTAAGGATGCCAGATTTACCTCACAGTAAGAGATTAGAGAACCAGGTGGATGTTTATGACAATCCAGTGTTTTCATGGTAACAATTACTAAAACCAGTTAGTGTTTCTATTCCCTTCCAGCTTATTAAATTAATTTGAACTTCACAGGTGCCTTGGTGGGATTTGAACTCTGGCCTATGAATTGTGAGTCTGTCTCTGAACTAATAGGTTAGTAACTTAACAGCTGTGTCCCCACCATAGCCTTTGGTCATGATCATGTGGGGTGAATTAAATCAGCTGACGACTGACTTCTGTAATGGGACATACACTGCAGAACACCAACATGATTATTTACTGTATTAAAAGCTGAAAATCATTGCTAAGTCTTCAGACTTGGCTTTGGCACTCTCATGTTGGGCTCCACCATCGGTCAAGGTGGAATTTTTAGATATTACCTTCTTGTAACTCTTTAATTGACTCCCACCTCTCACCACATTTGAAAGTCAATCAAACCAAATGTCAAAAGCTAAGTTTTACGTGCACATTTTCCTCCATTATACACATTGTGCCTGAAATTAGGGATAATTCTATCCGGTCGATTTATAGCTTTAAGGAGAGTTTAAAGTGGGAAAGCAAAAATGTAACAATAAAACAAACAGGATTGAACCAAGAACAGAAAGAAAAAAGATAATATATATTTCAAGAATCAGTGGGAGTAAAAAAGAGGAATTAGATACAATACCATCAAGAGAAAAATGTAACATTGTTAATTTAACTAAAACTTTAATTATCCAGAACATGAGGAGACTGAACTTTACAAGTTATAGAGAAAGGAAAAGTACAGAGAACTCTGCATTCAGAAGAGCTTTCGGTATTGGAATGGGGAAGTATTACCAGGAAAAATAAATAGAAAGACACTTGAAATTCCTGACCCCAGGAGGGAATTGTGTCCGCAGACGTCCAAGAGGTCAACTGGAAATTGGGTCGACCACTAATTTTGCCAGGTGTCAAACTCACTCTTGGTTTCTTTTAGTTTTGAAACTCAGTAGGAAGTTGGGTGTGGCTTCCTGCAAACCAGCCGACCCTGCAGATGTTACTAAAGGAATCAATGCTGCAAGAAGGGCATCATTACCCTCGTCCCGTCTCATTCTCTCACTTTGCAAAGTTGATGCACTTACAGATACCCATCGTGATATAAGACACGTGGAATTGGAACAGAACAATTTCACCGTCAGGCTCATTTTCTTTTGTTCCAGCCTTCAGCCCACCCCATGTCTTGATCCTTATGTCTCCTGAGCTTCAGATTTATGCTTCAATGCCTTCAGCTGTGGTTTCAGCCCTATTTTTCTGTTGTGCAGATCTTCAGTGTACTTCTCCCGGGCTGAAGTCCATTTCCTGCTCCTTCTGCACCTTTGCGAGACTTCCGAGGTCAATGCTATTTACTGTCTAATCTGTATCATGGTGTCTGGCCTTTTGCTGTGTCTTATACTGCCTGTCTGCTTGACACAGCTTTGCAGCCCAGTACTATGCTGACTCTTCTTTGCTTCCGTAAGATGACTGCAGACTTTAAAGATTTTGCATGGAAACAGCAGGGCTGCCAACTCTCACGCTTTGAGCGTGAGAATCACGCCCTCAAGCAAACTCTCACGCCCTCACGCTGATCAGAAATTTCTCACGCTCTGTGGTGAGACATTCTGTGATCAACAAAAATTTCAAAACTCGGAAAAACTGCATGGTCCGCGGGTGTTGGAGAGCCGGGGCTGAAGGAGGGATGGAAGCAGCGGGCGGATACAGATGCGGGGAGCCGGGGCTGGTGAGTTTGCGGGGCTGACGTGCATTTGCGCGGCTAGCCATGGAGCACTCTGGACAGTGCGAGTGTCCCGGGCCGTTGGAGGCGTCGGAAGCGCCGCTGCCGCGAGGGTCTCTGTGCCGAAGGGACAGACTCTCAAAGGGAGGTGGAGAGAGAGAGAGGGGAAGGAGACAGGGAGACAGAGGGGAGAGAGGGAGGGGGGTGAGAGAAGAGGGAGGGGAGAGAGAGGGGGGGGTGAATGGAGAGAGAAGAGGGAGAGCGGGAAAGAGGTAGGGGAGAGAGAGGGGGGAGAGTGAGGTGGGAGAGGGGGGGAAGAGAGAGAGGGGTGAGAGGGAAGAGAGAGAGGGGGTGGAGAGGGAGGAGAGGGTTGGAGAGAATGGGAGAGAGAGGGGTGGTAAAAGAGAGAGGGGGAAGAGGGAGAGAGGGGGAAAGAGAGAAACGGGGGAAAGAGAGATGGGGGGGAGAGAAAGAGGAGATAGAGACAGAGGAGAAAGAGAGGGGAGAGAGAGCAAGGGGGAGTGAGGTGGGAGGGAGATATGGGCGAGAGAGAGGGAGAGAGAGAAGGAGAGGAGAAAAGAGATGAGAGAGAGAGAGAGAGGGGGGGAAGAGAGAGAGGTGAGAGGAGAGACAGAGAGAGGGGAGAGTGTGGAGGGAGAGAGGGGGAGATAGAGAGGGAGGGAGAAAGAGAGAGAGAGGGGGAGAGAGAGGGGGAAGCAAGGGGGAGAGAGAGAGGGGGAGGGAGAGAAGAGGGGGAGAGAGAGAAGAAAGAGAGGGGGGGAAAGAGAAGGGAGAGAGAGTTAGGGGAAAGAGAGGGGAGAGGGGACGAGAGAGAGGGGGGAGAGTGAGGTGGGATGGAGAGAGGGGGAAGAGAGAGAGAGGGGAAAATAGGAGAGAGAGGGGAAAATAGGAGAGAGAGAGAGGGGGGAGAGAAAGAGGGGTGAGAGAGAAGAGAGAGGGAAGGGGAGAGTGAGAGGGGGAGACAGGGGAGAGAGAGGTGAGAGGAGAGACAGAGAGGGAGAGAGGAGAGAGAGAGGGGAAAGAGAGATGGAGGGGAGAGATAGAGGGGGAGAGAGAGAGGGGGGTTGAGAGGAGAGAGAGTGCATCCTGGAGGACAACCAGTGTCAGCTGGAAGTAAGTACCAAGCACTGGGTAGAAATGGTGGAAGATAGTGGACTTCAAATGGGGGTGGTTGGAGAAAGCATCCTGCTTGCCTGCTAGATTTTCACACTGTAACTGCAGGAAAAATGTTCCCGATGTTGGGGGCGTTCAGAACCATTGGTCACAGTTTAAGAATAAAGGTGGGGGGGCAGTTAGGACTGAGATGAGGACAAACTTTCTTCACGCAGAGAGTTGTGAATCTGTGGAATTCTCTGCCACAGAAGGCAGTGCAGGCCAATTCATGGCCGTCCGAAGGGGGGGTGCGTTGGGTGCGACCGCACCCCCCTTTTTTTCCCTTAAGAAAAAAGTCACCAAAAAAAAAGATTTAAAAATAAATAAATAAATAAATAGATAGATAAATAAAAGATCAGCGCTTCCACTTTGGAAACGGCCAGTTCTCTGTTCTCTCGTCCCCGGGCGGGAGTGGCTGAATCTGAACCCAACGGCTGTAACCCCAACACCAGTCGCTGCTGCGGCGGAGCCCGCTCCCCTCGCCTCCCCCCGCCGCCGGGGCTCAAGCCATCTTCCCCCCACACCATCCCCGTTGACCCCCGCTGGGCCCACGCCACCCCCGCTGGGCCCACGCCACCCCAACTGGGCCCACGCCACCCCCGCTGACCCCCACTGGGCCCACGCCACCCCCTCTGGGCTCATGCCACCCTCGCTGGACTCATGCCACCCCCGCTGAACCCACGCCACCTCCACTGAGCCCACGCCACCCCCGCTGGGCCAACGCCACCCCTGCTGACCCCTGCTGGGTCCACGCCACCCTCGCTGACCCCTGCTGGGCCCACGCCACCGCCGCTGGGTCCACGCCACCCCCGCTGACCCCCGCTGGGTCTACGCCATCCCCGCTGGGCTCACTCCACCCCTGCTGGGCCCACGCCACCCCCGCTGACCTCCGCTGGGTCTACGCCATCCCCGCTGGGCTCACTCCACCCCTGCTGGACCCACGCCACCCCCGCTGGGTCCACGCCACCCTCGCTGACCCCCGCTGGGTCCACGCCACCCTCGCTGACCCCTGCTGGGCCCACGCCACCCCCGCTGGTTCCACGCCACCCCCGCTGACCCCCGCTGGGTCTTCGCCATCCCCGCTGGGCCCACGCCACCCCCACTGACACCCGCTGGGTCCCCACCACATCCAAGGGGCCCGCGCCACCTTCATCTTCGCCCCCCCCACAAGAAAGAGGGGGGATGTGAGAGAGAGAGGGGAAGGGAGAGGAGAGAGTCATGGGGAGGGGAGAGGGAAAGGGGGATTGCAAAATTAAGGCAGGTTTTAGAGCTACTATATTTTCTCCTCCATATGAATAATATTAAACAATATCAAATAATATTAAACAATTGGAACTGCTTTCTTTTCGATAACAATACTGAAAAAATGAATTCCATAGTTTGTGACATAAATACCCATTTTAATGGGATTATTATATACAGATGTAACATTTCCATTTTGAGATTGGGGGGGGGGGGATGTTGGGGGCAAATATGCGTCAAGCCAATAGCCTAATTGATAAAGAGTTAAAAGATAGCCTAATCGATAAAGCGCTGAGAAGAGGAATCAGAGCTGCCAAGGAAAGATACTCTGAGAAGTTGAGGAGCAAGTTCTCAGCTAGTGATTCTTCTTCAGTTTGCAAGGGCATGCAAAATATCACCAGCTATAAGAGGAAAGCCCCCCGCTCTTTAGACAATCGTCAGCTGACGAACAACTTGAATGAGTTTTACTGCAAGCTTGAAAATCAGAAACATAACCCTGAAACCCTCTCCCCAACAAACACAGCCAGACCCCAGTCTGCAAAGAATGGACCCTGCACCCTCTCCTTCCCATTCACCACTTCACACCTACTTAAGGCAAGAGTCCAGTATGAAAAGAGTGGACCCTTTCCCACCCCAACCAACACTTCACACCCACTCACAGCCTGACCTCAGTCTGCAAAGACTGGGCCCTTCTACACCCACCCCACTCCAATCACCACTTCACACTCAATGACTGCACCTCCACAGACACCTCTGTCAAGCTTCTCAAGTTTGTGGATGATAAAACCCTGATTGGACTGATCCAGGATGGGGATCTCTGTACTCTTTTCAGTTTGACATCTTTCCTATAACATGGTGCCCAGAACTGAACACAATATTCTAAATGCGGTCTCACCAACGTCTTATACAACTGCAACATGACCTCCCAACTTCTATACTCAATACTCTGACTGATGAGGACCAAAGTGCCAAAATACTTTTTGACCACCTGATATACCTGCGACACGACCTTCAAGGAACCATGCAACCATCAACCATTCCTCTGCCCACCTGGCTAATTGATCCAGATCCTGCTGCAATCTTTCACAACCATCTTCACTATCTGCAAAACCACTCATTTCTGTATCATCAGCAAACTTGCTAATCTTGCCCTGTTCTGTGACGTTTCAGAGTGCTGGAGTAACTCAGCGGGTCGGGTGAGTATAGAAGTTGGGAGGTCATGTTGCAATTGCATAAGAAGTTGGTGAGGCCGCATTCAGAATATTGTGTTCAGTTCTGGGCACCATGTTATAGGAAATATGTCATCAAACTGGAAAGGGTACAGTGAAGATTTATGATGATGTTGCCAGGACTAGAGGGCCAGAGCTATAGGGAGAGGTTGAGTAGGCTGGGACTCTATTTCACGGAGCACAGGAGGCTGAGGGATGATCTAATAGAGGTGTATAAAATCATGATTTGAATAGATATGGTTGAGTCTTTTGCCCAGAGTAAGTGAATCGAGGAGCAGAGGACATAAGTTTAAGGTGAAGGGCAAAAGATTTAATAGGAATCTGAGGGGTATGTTTTTCACACAAAGGGTGGTAGGTGTATGGAACAAGCTGCCAGAGGAGGTAGTTGTGGCAGGGACTATCGCAACATTTAAGAAACAGTTAGACAGGTACATGGATAGGACAGGTTCGGAGGGATATGGATCAAACGTGGGCAGGTGGGACATGCTGGGCCGAAGGGCCTGTTTCCACACTATCACCCTACGACTATCTTTCCCTCTCAAACCCATTCTCCTGCCTTCTCCCCATTACCTCTGACACCCCTATCAATCAAGAATCTATCAATCTCCTCCTGAAAAATGTCCATTGACTTGACCTCCACAGCTGTCTGTGGCAATGAATTCCACAGTTCACCACCCTCTGACTTAAGAAATTCCTGCTCATCTCCTTCCTAAAGGAATATCTTTTAATTCTGAGGCTGTGGCCACTGGTCCTAGACTCTCCCACTAGTGGAAACATCCTCTCCAAATCCACTCCATCCAGGCTTTTACCAGGCTGGGACAGACGGCAACAGCTTCACACCATGTCCCAAAGCTTGTGTCCTGTCCTGCATCACCCAAGGCAGCAGAGACGTTATAGGAGAGGGCAAGCACCGTAACAAAGTAGCTCACGATGGTTTGGGTAACATTCAGGAATGTCTATGCATAGCACATCATGAATATTACTGAAGAACGGTCTTGACCCGAAATATAATCTATACCTTTTCTCCAGAGATGCTGCCTGACCCACTGAGTTACTCCAGCACTCTGTGACATGTCACCTATCCATGTTCTCCACAGATGCTGCCTGACTCGCTGAGTTACTCCAGCATTCTGTGAAACGTCGCCTATTCATATTCTCTGCAGATGCTGCCTGACCCGCTGAGTTACTCCAGCACTTTGTGTCTATTTTCCCTTCACCCATCTGTCCAAGCCCACTCTCCCCCCTCCTTTCCTATGTTCCTTTCCACCCATAAACCTCTCTCTGCCTTTACATTTCACTCCTCTTTCACATCTGCTCTACTTATCTACATGCATTTTTTTCCTTCACTTTTTAGTCATAGAATGATGCAGTGTGGAAACAGGCCCTTCAGCCCAACTTGCCCACACAGACCAACATGTCCCATCTACACTAGTCCCACTCACACGCATTTAGCCAATTTCCATCTAAATCTGTCCTATCCGTGTACGTGTCCAAATGTCTCTTAAACATTAGGATAGTCCCAGTCTTAACTACCTCCTCTGGCAGCTCGTTACATACACCCAGCACCCTTTGTGTGAAAAAGCTACCTCAGTTTCCTGTTAATTTCTGAAATATTGGTCATAAATTTGGTGCAAAAATGCTCCAAAACAAGGCTCAGAATAGATCAGAGAGCATCTAAAACCCCTGAGCTTCCAGGGCCCTTAGGCGGGACCTGGACCCCGGCATCGAGGGACTTCACGCTTCGTGCTCGTGATGTTTGCAGCGCACACACTATTTCACATTAAGTTTTTTGTAATCCTGTCATGCCACCCCCCTTTTTGAAAAGCTTCGTACGGGCCTGCAATTCACTGGATGTTTTCAAGAGAGAGTTAGATTTAGTTCTTGGGGCTAACAACATCAAGGGATATGGGGAAAAAACAGGAAAGAGGTACTGATTTTAGATGAATAGCCATTATCATATTGAATGGCAGTGCTGGCTCGAAGGGCCGATGGCCTATTCCTGCACCTATTTTCTATGTTTCTATGCTTGAGTATATGGCAATAAAACTCGATCACTTGATTTTGAAGCATTCATGCATGGTGGAGGTATAATGTAGTCATAGAGTGATACAGTGTGAAAACAGGCCCTTCGGCGCAACTTGCCCACACCCACCAACGTGTCTCAGCTACGCCACCTGCTTTTGGTCCATACCTCCAAACCTGTCCTATCCATGTATCAGTCTAACTTTTTCTTAAATGTTGGGATGGTCCATGCCTCAACTACCTCCTCTGGCAGCTTGTTCCATACACCCATCATACTTTGTGTGGATAAAGTTACCCCTTAAAAAGTTCCCTCTTAAAAATACTTCATACAAAAAACATTGAAATCATACTTCTACAATGCACTAAAACATGATTTTAATACATCAAATTTCAAAAAGTTCCTACCCTTGGAGGGGGGACCCCCTTCTTCCACACCCTCTCCCCACTCGGTTGCTCCACTCCTTCACCGGGTACCCCCAAGGCCAGTGATCAGTGATCGCACAGCCTCCCCCCTTTCAAAAACGCTCCAATCCAATTTAAAGCATATATATTGTATTCAAGTGTAAGTTAAAAGACTCGCTGCAGTATGCACCATATTGCACAATTCCAATGGGAGGGGGACACCCCCCCCCCCTCCCACCTCCACTCTACTGCTGTGCCACTGTGCCGCCCCTTGCTCAAAGAATGTGAAAGCTTAACCAACATATGCTGTGTAATATTTCAGAAGACATCACTTGCAAAGCTTCCCCTGGCACTTTAGAGGGGTGTTGAGGACTGGATCCTATAATTTCTTATGCTATCCCTAATTTATGCTTCCATGTGCTATCCCTAATTTCCCTTGTGAAGTTATGGTGCCTCTTCTGACCATACATAGTTGTGCCAACTGTGTCAGTGTACTGTTAGCTCATGTCAAGTCAAGTTTATTGTCATATGCACAAACATGAAATACAAGTACAATGAAAATCTTGCTTACCGCATACCAGCATCACAGGCACATAGACTCAGAGAAACACACAAAAACATTATATACAAATTACACAGAACATTTCTAAAAGAAAGAAGGCTGTGCAAAAATAACAAAGATTAGTGCAAAACACATTTGAAAAAAAAACAAGTCCATGGCATAACAAGAGGTGGACCATTGTGTTCTGTTGTTGAGGTAGGATTAGGGTCTTCAAATTGGTTCAAGAACTTGGTAGTCATAGGGAAGTAGCTGCTCCTGAAGCTGGTGGTGTGGGATTTCAGACTTCTGTACCTCCTGCCCATTGGTAGTAGAGAGAAAAGGGCATTGTTAGTTAGTTTCCATGATTTTAGCCCAGTGATGATGTTAGGAACTGCAATATTCAGCAAGAGAGGAAAATGTTAGACATGGATAAGAATTTGTCGGCTGCACCTGTTCTTCTATGTGGGAAAAAGATCATAAGGACTATGAAGCTGTTGCATTGCATTTTGTAGAAGGTCTGTACTGAAGCCATGGTGGGTTGACATGGTATGTCTTCAAAAGGACACACAATGCTGGTGTAACACCGCAGGTCAGGCAGCATCTCTGGAGAGGTGACGTTTTGGGTCGAGACCCCTCTTCAGAACTCTACTTCTCACCTGCATCTGAGACACCTCACACGCACTGAACTCCTCTCCACATTCCTCAATTCCATTCCCATGAACATCTGAGACACCTCAAACACCCTTGAAAAAAATTCTCATGGTATGTCTTCAAAATTACATTCAAATGCATAGCAGAGAGAGTGAAAACTGGACACGCAACAGATCCTTGTGGCTAAAGGGATCAGGGGGTATGGAGAGAAGTCAGGGATGGGATACTGAGTTGGATGATCAGCCATGATCATATCGAATGGCGGTGCAGGCTCGAAGGGCCGAATGGCCTACTCCTGCACCTTGTTTCTATGTTTCTATGTTTCTATCCTGTACCAGAATTGAGAATTGATGCAGAATTTTGTAGCAACCCTCACTGGTCACTCCAAGGCTTATTAGTAATGGAAGGAATGATGCCCTGGATGGTGAATGAGACATCAGCCAATTCGACACTTTTATCCTGGTTGCTGTGCAGGCTCTTGAAAGATAGAGCTGTAACTGACCAGACACTTATGATTTGTAAATGATGAAAAAGCACAGGGAATTTATGAGCTGACCCACTTGCCACAGGATAACCCACCTCCAACTTGTTCTTGTAGCCTGGTCCAGGTAAAGCTTCGTGTCTTAGAGACATACATCACAGAAACAGGCCCTTCGGCCTTCCGGAGACCGCACCAACTATTTATACCAATCACCATTTATACTAATCCTACATTAATCCCATTCTCGTTCCCTCGCATTCTCATTAATTCCTTCTAGCCCCCACCCCTCATATTCTACCACTCACCGACCACTGTGGGAGACTCAGCGATAAAAGACTCAGCAATTCCAAAAAGGAAATTGTTGGACACTGATTGGTTGAACCTGATCATTGATGCAGCTGGCATTGATGAAGCAACTAATGATGGTTGAGTCCAAGACAATGCCCTAAGGAATTCCTCAGTCAGAGTATTGAGTATAGAAGTTGGGAGGTCATATTGCAGCTAGAGAAGACGTTGGTGAGGCCACATTTTTTACACATAGGGTGGTGGGTGTATGGAACGAGCTGCTGGAAGAGGTAGTTGACGCAAGTACTTTGGAATAATTAAGAAACATTTAAACAGGTACATTGATAGGAGAGGTTTAGAGGGATATGGGCCAAGCGCAAGCAGGTTGAACTAGTGTAGACGGGACATGTCGGTGGGCAAGTTGGGCCAAAGGGTCTGTTTCCATGTGATTATGAATCTAGTGACTAGGATTCTATAACATTGTTAGGCAGCTGAGATGACTAGTCTTTATCAACCACATTTTGTTCATTTACACAGGGTATGGGTCCAGTCAGTGGAGAATTTTCCCTCGATTCCCATTTAATTCAATTTTTTCAAGGCTCTTGATACCAGAGTCATAGGCTTTGCCCCTGCTGGTTTTCTGACCACCCACAGCAGACATTCAAGATTCAGCAATGGTATGGTAACACATTTGTACACGACTCGCAGTTCAATCAATCTTCTCCGCCCTTGCCAACTTTAATGCTTCTTCAAGCAATAATCCTTTTGGGTCATAAATGCCTTTTTAACAAGGAAATCTTAGATAAGGAAGTCTGACTTCAGACATCCTAATCCTAAATAAATGTTAAGGGTAGGTGGTTAAACATTCTCCTGTTATTCCTCATGATGTTCTATGTGAAGCAGTGTTTAATAGTAAGATTAAACGAGAGCTTACCAGTTCGAAGTTTGATCGTTATTTTATGAGGAGTACGTTGAGGGAATACGTGAAGAACCCCGCCAGGACGCATGCATGTCATTCTTCAAAGCAGTGGTGTGAAATCACAGATAACTGTAATGACTTAAACATAGTAAGATTAGAGAAGAAATACCAGTTGAGTATATGATCATGGGTGGGAGCGGAGGGCACGTATTCCCTCAACGTACTCCTCATAAAATAACGATCAAACTTCGAACTGGTAAGCTCTCGTTTAATCTTACTATTTTACTTCGGAGTCACGTGAGTGACTACGTGAAGATTTCAAAGCTCTGTGATTTCATGCCGTGGAAACGAGTCCATGCATCACATCTGCCTTAATGACTGTAGGAGGAATTGTGTCAACATATTTTAGACATGAATCCGACATTGAAATCCATGAATTGATTAACACAAATTATAGCCCCTATTTATGGGGTAATTAAATTACAGAACTTAAATTGTTTCTGCAAATGTTCCAGGTTTAATGACTGGTTTATGATAAAATAGTTGGATTGTTTTTCCCCTGACCATCCTGCTGCCTTGAGGATTGGTCCATTGGTACATCCAACTGCATAGCTGTCGATGTAGCTGCAGCCCTGGTGGAATGAGATTTTAAAATATTAGTATCCATCCCAGCCTGTATTAGAACCTGTTTCAGCCATCTTGAGATGGTCTGGACCGTCATTCTTTTGTGTGGTTGCTTATGGCTGACTAAAAGTGCCTTCTCATTGCCTCTGATGATTTTCGTGTTCTCCATGTATAACGACAAATGTCTTACTATACAGAGTCGATCATCTGTTGGGTAAGACCTAAATTCTATATTGAGGCCTGCTGATCCCTGTCTGTTCTGCTTTACTAATTCATGAATATGAAACGTAATATTTTCAGATGAAGAAGTCATGTTGTCCAGTCTTAATTTATGTAATGACTGTACCCTTTGTGCCGTGACCAATGCCATTAGCATGACTGTTTTTAATGTCAGTCTATGTAGGGACAGAGCTGTTGCTGGAGACCAATTCCTGAGCATCTTCAGGACAATACTCACATCCCATATTTGGGAGTACCTGGTTCTTGGGGGATTGGTATTAAAAATTCCCCTCATAAATTTTGTTACCAGTGGGTGAGTCCCAGCAGAGTGACGCTCTGTTCCTTGCCATAGATAAGTTGATAGGTCACTTCTGGCGCAGTTGATGGCATTATAACTGAGCCCCTCATCATAATGGAGGCCTGCCAGGTATTCCAGAACAGACGGGATGTTCATATCTCTGTAGGTGATGCTGTTTTTGTGACAATACATCTCCCACATCCTGATATAGACCAGATACTGTTTTTTGGTGGACTGTCTTTGGGCCGCCAAAATCATGTTCACTGTTCGGTCCGTCAGTCCCAGCTGTAGTAGTGGTATTTTTAAACTCTACAAATTAATAAATTCAAATAGTTATGGCATGGGTGGCTATCTCTTGTTATGGGATGAACCAATAAGTCTGGTCTATTCGGGATGGTGATACATGGTTCTAATACCATGTTCAGTATCACTGGGAACCATGGTTGAGTAGGCCAATCGGGTACTACCAAAATATCCCCCCCCCCCCCCCCCCAATGCAGCGAAAATGCATCTGTCGCCGCTGCCCCAGGGTCTGGTTCCCATGAAACATAATTTGATAACTGGTGATTAAACCTGGATGCGAATAGATCGATATCTGGTGTTCCATATCGTGCTGTGATATCAGCAAATACTTTTTATTCAACATCCATTCGGTGTTTTCATTAAATTTGCGTGACCTGGTGTCTGCCACTAAATTTAGTTTACCTGGTAGGTAAGTAGCTGATATCCAAATATCTCTCTGGATACACCACTGCCAAATTGTATTAGCCAGATTGTCACATGATGTCGATTTGTTTCCACCCATGTGGTTGATATATGCTACCACGGTGGTATTGTCAATCTGTAGTCTAACATGCTGGTGATATGACCCAGTACAATATGACTTTAGGCCATAGAATGCACCCAACATTTCCAGGTAGTTTATGCCCAGTGTTAGTAATAATGATGCCTCCTGAGCAGTCCATCTACCTCCACAGCTGGAGATGGAATTGGTGGCACCCCAACCAAGTGCACTGGCATCAGTTTGTAGCACCATAGAAGGGTGCCAAATGTTATCTATCCACCATTTTAGTTCCATTATAGCTTTGATTGGTAGCTTCATTGGTCTGTCAAAATGACCAGCATTGATTTTGAGTGCTTGTATTTTTGCTCTCTGTAAATTTTGGTAATGTAAAGGTCCAAATTGTGTGGCTGGAAAAGCAGCCACCATTTTGCCAATTACTTTTGCTACCAATCTGATGGACGGTTACTGATGTCAATGAGGTTATTGCAAGCCTCTATTAAGTCTATAGCCTTTCCCTTTGGCAAAGTCACCGACATGTGAACTGAGTCAATGGTGAACCCCAAATAGTCCATAGTAGTGGAAGGCGTTAATTTAGATTTAACTGGATGGATAATAAACCCCATTTTTTCAAATAACTGTTTTGTGGCTGTTACAATTTGTTTGGCCAATTCCAAAGTTGTGCCCACAATAAGTATGTCATCTAGATATGCCATGACCATGTGTTTTCGTTTCTGTAGAAACGCTAGGGCTGGTTTCAAAATTTTAGTGAACAGCCTGGGGGCTGATGTTAACCCATTTGGCAGCGCTCTATACTGCCAGTACTGTCCCATCCAGTTGAATTTTAAGTAACATCTGTGGTCACCTCGTATAGGCACTGAATAGTAAGCATTTTTTAATCGATGCTAGCCATGAAGTAACCTTTGGAAATCAATTGTTTAGCAGTAACAAAGGTTTCCATTTTTAAATGAATATATTGTACAAATTCCAGCGGTTCATGTTGGGATTTTTCAATTACCCATTTTGCGTAAGGCCGCTCCAGCTCAGCATGCGCTTCTGATTTTTCTTTACCGGAAAGTACGAACATTCGGTTCGGTATATGTTGAACTGGAGGGCTGTACTTGTGTATAATTCTATTGTATATCCCTGGATACTGCTTAAAATATAAGTATCGGCAGTTAACATACTCCATGCATCCAGAAAGGAGAGTAATCTCCCCCCAACCTCCATGCTCCCTGCAATTTGTAGGGAACCAGACCCACCTACCTCCATAGTTACCAGTGGCAGGTTTACTTCTTTTTGTAAATCCTTCGTTGATGTTGAGGCGTCGGTGTTTGGGTTTATGGTTTGGTTGATGTTGGAGGTTTACGTATCTTCCAAGAAGGCCGGACTGGGCCATGGCCTAAGAAAGACTCATGTTTGGTGTACCGGACCTTCGAGCTTTCACCAGTCGGTCTTGTTCTACTGGTGGGTGCGTAAGGGTGCTGTCTATGGCCGTGTGTTGCAAAGCAGTGCCAGTGCATCCTGTTGGTCCTGCGACATGTCCTTCTCATCCACTGTGCGGGTGAAAGCTGTTTTCCCCGCTGTTTAGGAGTTTCCATATACAATTATTTATTACAGGAACATTCAGGGATATACAGTTACCCAATGTCAGGTGTCCTCCAGGTTTTGGCCAGTCTGGTCTGGCTGTATGAAGTTGGACACCATGTCCAGTAGATTTTCACGATCCTGCACCCCCTGCGCACTTGATTTCTGTTCTGCAAACCCCTCTTCAGGATCAGCCCAGAACTGACCCCCAGTACTCCTCTCTGACGAGGGAGAAGCACTGTGCAGCCCTACAAGAGGTGCTGCTGTGGGTTTTACATAGAGCCCACAGTGACTCGACTCCATCTCCCGGAGCCTGTCACGTTGGAGCAAATGCTCCACACACCGCTCCATCCGGCTCCAGCGCTCACGGTTGCTGGCCGCCCACGGCTGCTCAAAGTCAGACTCATCTGAGTCCACGACTTTGATGGTTTTTTGTTTTGCCTTACCGCCCGGCCGCGGAGTGGATCTGGCCGGTGCGGAGGCAACATCGGGCACAGCTGATCCCATTATAGGTGATTCAAGTGCCGCTGGCCGCTGCTGGCCCACCAGCTTTGTCGCAGCCCTCGTTGGTTTCTTCGACTTTTCCATGCTCCCTACCTGTAATCAGCATGGGAAAACACAAAAAGACTGCAGAGTACTCTTACCTGCAGGTCCTGGTTTAAATTGGCGCTACGGGGGAATGTCGTTCCACCCCGCCTCCTGCCGTTTTCGACTTGTCAAAGTCGACGGCCCCATTCTGAATAGTCTCCCGCCCGGCCGTGGTGTTCTGGCCGGCGCGGGACCAAAAGTCGGCACAGCTGATCCCACTTACTGGGCTTGTGCCTTCAGCTGCTGCTGGCTCCCGCAACTTTGCGGTCCTCCCCAGCCAGCTTTACTCGCAGCACTTGTGGACACTATTTTGTCCAGCTTCCCCCCTCTGTGTAAAAACAGCGCGGGGGCAAAAACTACCGCAGAGTAAATCAATTACCTGCAGGTCGCGGTTTCAAACTTACCGCTCCACCACGGCTGTCGTTTCGCAAGCGTGAAAGCGATATGGCACGCATGCGTCCTGGCGGGGTTCTTCACGTAGTCACTCATGTGACTCCGAAGTAAAATCATTAGTGATGGACAGTGATCTGAAAAGATTTTCCATATCCAGATGTAATTCATGCAATGGGATGGAAAGTCAATGTTGATGACTTCCAGGACCATTTATTGATAACTGTACAATCTGTGGATCTATCCTGCCAGGATCTACTTACTGGTGGTGATGAAGGAATCTGCAATATTAGTTGAAATATATGAACCTATGACTATGAAGATGTCAGAAAGTATTTTACTAGTCAGTTAAAGGTCAAAACCTCAAACACATGGAAGTGTGACCAGTTTAGATGGAGCTTGATTGGCATGGATGAGTTGGGCCAAAGACTCTATGGCTGATTCTATGTTATATTGTTAACTGTGTGTCGGAAATCAGACTTCCTTATCTAAGATTTCCTTATCAAAAAGGCATTTAAGACCCAAATGGATTTTATACTATGTTTATAGTCATTGGCTGACATAAAATTCCCTATTTATTTTGTTAACTGTCTACTGCACAGCTTTCAGCATTAATTTTATTTGAAGTGGAAAAGGTGATAAAGGAAGCTGTGAAAGAAGACTCAGACTGAAACTGTGAATACATGAACTTATTTCAAAGAGTGAGCTGTTTGTTCAACAAGTGCACAGTAATTCATTCCTACAGAAAAAATCGATTGTACTGCAGATCTAATTAAAAATTGAAATGATGGAATGAAGGGGCCATAAAGAAAATCTTCTTCTTCTTGCGTATGGTGTGCACAGCCTAAAGTTGTAGGACAACTTGTTCTATTTGATCTTATTTGATTGTGCACGCCAGGTCAATTGCATTCGTCGAAACAGGGTGGACCACGTGAAGGTTGCAATCTCCCACCCCATAAAGAAAAGCAAATCCATGGAATGCTAGCTTAATAATTGTTGAAGAAAAGAATGAGATTGCACTATTCCAAAATTGTAAATGGGACAACAAGACTCCAACTCATGAAAACATTTTTTGGCTCTGTTTGCCAAAGTATAATATTTTAACATGCAAGTTGCATCCAATGTTTCTCGCAACTGCAATCGGATAGCCAAGTTCCAAGTTATGCAAGTACAATATTCCTTATGGGAGGTATTGATTCTTACAGCTTTCCCTTGGCATTGCTTCAGCTGTAGAAAAACACTCATATTATATATGAACAAGTTGAAGGTGTTGACACCAGTGCCTGGCACAATAGTATTGGATTCATCCAAGGAGGAACACGACGACATACTTCAAAAGATATTTGAAATTACTGGAAGAGACAAGCCAAAACTTTAATAAAGGCAAATATGTGTTTCAAGTCATCGAGCTGTCATTTCTTGGTGAAATCATCACCGGTAAATGCATTAGAATGGATAATGAGAAAATCTTAGCTATTGGACAAATGCCACATCTGCAGTGCAAGAAAAACTTTCAGAGACTGATCTTGATACTTACCAAAATAAATGACTGAAATGTCTGTTAGAGCAGTTTCTTGATTTGGGTTTAACTGTACTCAAGTTCAACTTTTAACACAAACAACTTAGCCCAAGCCCCTTCCTCTGCTCCTTACAACCTGGACATGTCACATAGCTCAGAATATCAGCAATACAACCATTTAGTACTTGGTCTATAGCTACCCACAGAGGGTAGAGGCTTTATTGTTGCCTCTCTCACTCAAACACACCACAATAATGTATTTGTGGCCTGACTTCCTTTGTCACTCAGGCATTATGATCAGGTTCATAATAGCAGCCATTTTTACAATGTACCTTTTGTCTTTTAAATAATAACTAAATGTTCCCAGCAAGACTTGATCACAGAATCACATCATTGCAATACTAAGGAGTTTGCACCTCCAGCTTGGCAGTCATAAGGAATATGAGTAGAATTAGGCCATTCGGCCTGTCAAGTCTACTCCGCCATTCAATCATGGCTAATCTATCTCTCCCTCCTAAACCCCATTCTCCTGCCTTCTCCCCATAACCTCTGAGACCTGTACTAATCAAGAATCAAGTCACTCCATTGGGTGTTACTCAGCGGGTCAGGTGGCATCTCTGCCACAGAAGGTAGTTGAGGCCAGTTCATTGGCTATATTTAAGAGGGAGTTAGATGTGGCCCTTGTGGCTAAAGGGATCAGGGGGTATAGAGAGAAGGCAGGGATGGGATACTGAGTTGGATGATCAGCCATGATCATATCAAATGGCGGTGCAGGCTCGAAGGGCCGAATGACCTACTCCTGCACCTATTTTCTATGTTTCTAAAAGGAATAGGTGAAGTTTTGGGTTTGAACCCTTCCTCAGACTATTGTTACTACCATGATGGTTTAACCCAGCCAAGCAACAGGTTTCAACAGAGAATCTATGTAACTAAGCAACAATGAATCAGTCTTAAAGTATGAAGAGCTTGGAACATTCACAATTTATCATTAAATACTCCAGACACATTCATTACTTGGTAAGATGCAGTGGCAAAATCAAATGAGGTTCTAAATGGATATAACCAGGAACTGAAATAAACAGGGTTCTCGGAGAAATCTGAGCTTGATCCAATGAATGCTTTTTTCACTAATCGTGAAGAAATCATTGAGCATTCACCAGTGGCATCATTTTGTTGGTTAATCATTTATCATCTATTATCAAGAAAAAATATTATTCCACAATTTCTACCCCTGCCTTACTGGAACTTGGAGCAACCGTGAATTGCGAACACATGGCTTATGATTTAAGAAGCCAATCATATTTTGACAGTGGCTAAAACAACTAACGTTCTAGAGATAAACGGAGTTGTTCTTACGTGGGAAAACTGGATGATTTCACCAAAGAGCTGTGTGGTAAAGTTGCTGCAGTCTACAGATTGCTAAATAGGAATGACATACACAAAGATAATTTAACAGTGAGCATGTGGTGAATGGCAAATGTAGCAGAAAGAGAAGCTCTAATTACTGGCCTATCCAGATGTTAGTAATACTGGCAAAAACAGGGAATTATAAGAGTTTGTACATAAGTACAGTTCTGACTTTGAAATGCCATGCAGCAATTTCAAGAATGTACCCAGCAGACCCAATATAAGTTATGTTAAGCAGAAATATAAATCTTCATTAATAGTGTCACATACACCATTTCTTACAATGCTCTTCTGTGACAAAGCACTAATTCGGGTTGAGCCTGTGATTGTGACATTTCTATCAGAATGATCCAACTGTTATTGTCTTGAATCATCGTTGATATGCCCAATTTTATTTGCTGTCCGCATTGGACAAAACCTTGAACGGTCATTAACCCAGCTTAAACTAAGAGGGCAGCCTGCTGCCCCTTTTATCTCTCTCCCCCACTCAGTCTGAAGAAGGGTCCCGACCCAAAACATCATGTCCATTTCCCTCCACGGATGCTGCCTAACCCGCTTTGTTCTTGCATCACTTTGTTTTTTGCTCTCTTCACCACACTGTGACAATCCAAAGTGTATAAAACCAAAGATAGACACAAAAAGCTGGAGTAACTCAGCGGGACAGGCAGCATCTCTGGACAGAAGGAATGGGTGACGTTTCATAGAAACATAGAAAACATAGAAAATGGGTGCAGGAGTCGGCCATTCGGCCCTTCGAGCCTGTACCGCCATTCAATATGATCATGGCTGATCATCCAACTCAGTATCCTGTACCTGCCTTCTCTCCATACCCCCTGATACCTTTAGCCACAAGGGCCACATCTAACTCCCTCTTAAATATAGCCAATGAACTGGCCTCAACTACTTTCTGTGGCAGAGAATTCCAGAGATTTCGGGTCGAGGTCCTTCTTCAGACCATACAGGTTTAAGGTAGAGTGTTCAGATTCATTCTTTAATAATTCCCATGTTTTTAAAGTTGCAATATCACACTTTTTCACAAAGTCCTCTGGTATTGTGACACCATTGACATGTCTGCTGTTTAAATGTTACATCATGTTATTTTTGCAATGAAAGCAGGTCAGTATATACTTGACATTCCCCAGAGTACATTTACTGATCACCTATAAAATGTGCCAGGGAGCATTAATCACACTGACACTGCAGTGACTGACACAGACAGCCCTTGTAAACAATAGTATTTTGATTCCAAATACGACAGCACTGGCCATTGGAGGAGGAGAAGGAAAAAACACTTGTTGACTTGCAGAAATCATATTTAAAATGTCAAAATCCCGCCCCTCAATCAGTCAAAGGGGCTGGAAGGATATAATTGAATACGTTATTTGTTCTTGTCAGGTTAATTCTGGTGTCATTTTGGGATAATTAGTGTTGGAGAGCTATAGTCAAGTATAGAAAATTACCTCCCAAAATAAGATTTATTTAAATACCTCAATGCCCAGCCAATGCCAACTTTACACTTGATTTGCTGGAAGGCCCAGCAGGGAGCTAATTGTGACTCAGTGTAGTTAGGGGCAGATACACTGCTCAGTTAGCCTGTAACTTTTAAGGTGGACATGCACTTTTGTTGGAGCAGGTCCTGGCAGAAATCGAAATCCAAAGCTGTCCTCGGAAACTGACGGAGGGGGAGACCTGAGAAAGAGGGAGCTGCACAGTGTACAGATACCTCAAGAGAGGCCTTGTTGAAGGTGGTGCAAAGGAAAAGAGAAAGGGCCATGTCTTACAACCTGCCGAATACCCTCCAGACGTTGATGGAGCAGATAATCCTGGGCATCAGTTCTTGGAGTCAAGGCCCAAAGATTTAGATGCAATGCAGTAAGAAGTTCAGTGACTTTACGTGAGTGGTGTACGATATGCTGGTAGGTTAATTGCCTCATAGCTTTCCCCTTGAACAGTGGGAAATGAAAGAGAGTTAGAGGGCAACTTGAGGATAAGTTGGACTTGAGAGAATAAGTTGAAACCTTGTACAAGTTAATTAAGGAGATGCAAAGGGGTTTGATTTGATGTCTTCGCTGGTAGCCTGCAAGGGCCTTTTTGGCTGAATGGCCTTCTGTGTCAAGGTCAGAGGCGCCGCCAACATTAGCTTTGACACTTCTCCATTCGCTACCACCAGCAATCTAGCCAAGCAGCAGAGGAACAACTTGAGGATAGTACAGTGGAATAAACACCATCACTTGACTCCAAACCAAAGGAAAATTCAGAGGATAGTTTTAAAGATGTGTGGAAAGGAACTGGAGATGCTGGTATATACCAAAGAGACATAAAATGCTGCAGTAACTCAGCTGGTCAGGTAGCATCACAGGAGAGAAAGGATCGGGGTGACGTTTCGGGTCGAGACCCTTCTTTGTGCAGAGCCTGGACCCCGTCCTTTCCAATGTCATCAACAGACAAGTCCATTGCAGCACAAATGGTGGTTGGCCAAAGTCAGAGTGTCACAGGCAAGCTTCATTCCACTGTCATGCAAGGTTATCATGTTGCCATGTATGCGCAAAATAGTGGCTGTGGACTGCAGTGCATACAAATACTTGACTGGTCTCACAACAGACCAGTAATCTGCCCAACAATAGATCACTAGGATGTTTGAAGCAGTCCTCCAGGGGAATGACAGTTTTACCTGTTTTGTTCCGGTCAGTCTGGGCAAAATGAGTTCATGCCAAATGATATAGTCTGCATCTGAGGCCAGAGCTGCTCAAAACCATCCTCACGCAGTGGGGCCATTGCGTAAACGCGGTAGGATAAGGAAAAGCACACAGAAAGGAAGGCAATTCCATGGATGATTTGAAAGATTTATAAACAATTTGGCTTACTTTATAAATTGGTTTGGTGTTTAGTAACTAATAGTTTACATTGAGGGAAGGATTAAAACACAAAGTGCTGAAGTAACTCATTGGATTAATCAGCATCTCTGGAGGACATGGATAGTCAATATTTCAAGTTGGGACCTATCTTTAGGTCCAATTAATCTGTGTAAAGCAAGGTCTTGACCCGAAGCACAGCCTATCCTTGTCCTCCAGAGATGCTGCCTGACCCATCGAGTTATTCCAGCACTTTGTGTTTTACTTAAGATTCCAGCATCTGCTGTTCCTTATGTCTACAGGCCTACCAAGGCTGAGATAGAATGGATGTTAAGAAGATATTTCCACTAGTGGGAGAGTCTAGGATCAGAGGGCATAGCCTCAGAACAAAAGGACGTACCTTTATGCCCCTGTCCCACTTAGGAAACCTGAACGGAAACCTCGGGCGACTTTGCGCCCCACTCAAGGTTTCCGTGCAGTTCCCGGAGGTTGCAGGTGGTTGCTGGAGGTTGCAGGTAGTGGAAGCAGGTAGGGAGGCTGACAAAAACCTCCGGGAACCACACGGAAACCTTGGGTGGGGCACAAAGTCTCCAGAGGTTTCTGTTCAGGTTTCATAAGTGGGACAGGGGCATAAGAAAAGAGATGAGGAGGAATTTCTTTAGCCAAAGGGTGGTGAATCTGCATTTATTCATTGCAAAGACGGCCATGAAGGCCAAATATTTTGATGTTTTTAAGGTGGAGATTGATAGGTTCTTGATTAAGGCATCAATGTTTATGGGGTTAAGGCAGAAGAATTAGTTGACAGGGAAAGATAGATCAGCCATTATTGAATGGGGAACGGACTCGATGGGCAAAATGGCCTAACTTTGCTCCTATGTCTTAAGAAATTATTAACTTACATTGGGGAAAGGAGTTCTTCATGACTTAACCACACAGAGAAGAACTACCTCCCTCTTGCTGGTTCTTGTAATCCTCAATTGCTCACCATATAGCTGGATACAAGAGTATCCTCTTGTGGCACCACAGTTGTGTAGCAGGCAGCAGACCATCACAAAACTTGGCAACCGTCCTGGCCAGGTCTGCGGAGATCTTCCAGACTTCCCCAGGCTTTAGAAACATGAATGTAACATTAACATTCGACTGCTCCAACACATTTCACTTCTCAGCAAAGCTTCCATTGTATGTCTGCTGCTGACATATAAGTATGGTTCACTCCAAAGGCATCAGACATCTCGGAAGAGTGAAGCCCTGTCACCCATCAGCCTCTATTGGATTGCTGAATGCAGCATTTGTTGCGGTTGAAGATATCTTAACTGCAGCTTGGACATTGGGCATATAGATCTGCAGGATGCCCTATGTTCATGCATCGTCAGATGTTAAGGAAGTGAGATCCTTTCTCGCCCCAATATAAGACACAATGTGCAGAGCCCTCTTTGAACAGAGAGCTTCAGTGTCCTTCTCACTCAACAGTGGCTCTTGTTTTCAAAATGTGGCAATCGTCTGCTCTTGCCCTATAGGAGAGGAACACATATTTCTACCTTATAATGACACAGAAGAAGGCCACTTTCCCCTTCTGCTCAATGTCAGCTTCCTGAAAAGCAGTCCCATTCATCATCTCCTTCACTTCCTTGTACTTTTCCAATGAATTCTCTCTCACACGTGTCCATCAACCCTCATTTTACAGTTGCCAATTACCCTGTCAGCACATCTATGGGATGTGGGAGGAAACCACAGGGTTGCTGCTCAACCACATAGTCATTGGTTTGCTCCGAGGATGCTGTTGTGACTGCTGAAGGTGGCGGATTTTAACAAGGACATCTTTTTGGAAGTGCAGTCGTCTCTTGTTCTCCTTTTCAATGAGGTTCAGCCAGTCATTTGTTTCTGAGCATACTGGAAAGACATGGCCTCCTACCGAGATCCATTGTTTCCAACTCTTCCCTTCTGCCTCTCCCTCGTCTCTTTCACCATCTCACTCTGCTGCTGTACCTGTCCTCTACTCATTCCACTGGTCATGCTGCACTCTGCTTATGGGGTGGCATCGGAACCGTGCCGGCAGTCACCAAATCTCAACACCCACCACACACCTCCTTCCTGTTACACCTCCTATAACTTGACATAACTACAGAAAATACCCACAAACCTCTTGTAGAATCACAGGAACAGCCAGAGGAAATCAACCAAACAACTAAACAGAAGACCGACCGTTTAAATAGCTGCAGTAGTTGCACTCGAGGGCTGTAAAAGATGTTAGCTGGTGGACCGTGTTCCAAATGGCAGGACAGGAGTCAAATCAGCATAGCACACCAATTAACACTGTGACCCGTCTGCTCTGCATGTAGAAGGAAAGTATTTGCTGCAAAACACCATGCGGAGTGGTTCAGCTTGCACGCATTTACACCGTTGAGGAAATAAAGCAGGCACTACAGAGTGCAGTTGGAGAACGTCCCTGTGTGGTACATAACATGGGAATCTGATGACAGGCCAAGCAGTGTTGTCCAGTAGTGACCCAGCCAGATTTTATTGGCTCAGGATAAGGCACATTTTTTTGTTCAGGCACAGTGGCATATCTTGGGCTCCTGCCTGCCTTATTTTTATTGTGATAAAAGATATACAAATGTTGCAAATCAGGTTCACTGTTTGCTGGACAAATGCATTCTTCGCACAATGGGGTAATCGTATAACAAAGCTTTGCTTTGGTCATTACTTTATGAATAAAATGCCTTAGTTCATCAACTTCTCCTTTCTCTTCTGGTATCAGATGTAATCTGGAATGATCATTTGCCAGTGATCCTGTTGCCGACGCATAATAAATCGAGTTTTACAAGTTACTGTTGTGATCTCAGATCAGAGATTGAATGCCCCATTTTTATTGCCGCTCTCATTCCTGCAGGTCACTAACTGAGTCTCAGTCAAAGTCCCACTTTTATTGGTGAACATTGCTATTACTTCCCTTTTTTTCCCGATCTAAATTATTAATCCTTTTGGAACTTCTGTTGCATTCCTCTGAAAGAAGCGGAATGTTGGTTTAATTTTAAATGAAAACTAGAACTGCTGGAAGCACTCAGCAGAGTCTGTCACCATCTGGAGAGAGTACATACCGGGTGTAACCTCTCGTCAGAGCGGGTCGATTGTTAATGAAGAAGTTTAGCCGAACCATGTTAGTTCTATCCTTTTCTCCCTCTCCCTCTTTCGGAAAAATAATGTCTTTGCACTGAAATTAGAACGTTGTAAATTCTCACCTTTTGGAACTTGCATTATTGAACTGCCTGACAAATCGCATCAACTTTAAAAATCTGTTTATGCAAATCTCCCTTTCCTTTCCCCCATTGTTTGGGCAGTGTTACTGAAGCTCAATAAAGAGTGTGGATGAAATCGTTTTGTCTTGATACATTCATCAGAATGCATTTGTGTCCTCAGATTTATTGAAAGCAGGGTCAGTTCAGGACTATCACATGCTCTCACTCTCACCATCTCACTTGTATTGTTGCCACTTTCTCTTTTACATTTCGAGCAATGCAAATGAAATATGACCCAAGGAAGTTAGCTGCTTCTTAACCAGTTGTTTTGAAGGGAATTAATTGCCCACAGTTTCCCTTTATCCATTCCTGTTCTTTTTCTTTGTTGTTTTGGAAAGTAGACTAGGTGTTTCTATTGGGACAGTTTAAAACTGTGGGAGGTGTGTCTCTTTGCAAGGGGGTGGGAAGGTTACCTTGCAGTTTTTAGAAGCTGATATTACTGTTCCTCCCACTACTGCAGTGTTAAAAGCCTACAGGCATCTAAAATTGGCATCATTTATATTGCACAGGCTTTCTGCTGCAGTCCCCTTCAGCTTTTCCTAACAAACAGAGGGCTTGCTTCCTTGATGGTTGCTACTGCCAATGCAAATCAGTAAGATAAAGTGAAGTGTATTATGACTCTGAGAATGAAGGCTACTGCTGGAATTTCCCTTGCTGTGCTGTTGGAAACTTTGCTAATTTGTTTCAAACCTTGTGTGTCACTACCTCCACATTTCAGTTTTATGGGAGAGGTAAGTGGTGAGATAGACTGTATCATTACTTAACTGATGTAAATCCATGCAATTACTGTTTTATTTGTAATAAGGCATGATGGCAACAGGAAGGGGTTACACGTCTAGAAGGAATCAGTGTTCTGAAGAATTAAACCTACAGCTGAAATGTATTTTTCAAATTGTCAAAACAGCAGTTAAAAGTGTTCTGTTGCTGGGAGTAACAATGATTTCTCTTTCAGATGCAATCATTAGAATGTAATTGCAGCTGCCTGTTTGTATTTAATTAACCTCGTTTTTTTTACATACCAGGTATAGAATAAATGAGACAAATGCAGGGCAGCAGATAGATAGCATGAAGACTAGTTGCTTTGATATTCTTTGGATTGTTGCAATAATTGAGACTTTCAGAAATAATAAGCCTTTTCCTTTTTTTTTAATGTTGAAAATATTCAGCTAATTATTATTTTGCAATATTTGTGTAAAGCAATGAGGTGTTATTGACCACAGAAAGAGAGCAATTGAAAATAATGAATTGCTTTTAAACTTGGACAAGCTGTAGTTTGACCTCCTCTGGTCAATTACCTTTTCTCCTTTCTGAACAATGCTGAGTTTCCTGCACATTGTCTTAAACAGTTACCGACCTGCTGGGAGTTATTGCGTAGGAGTGCTCAAATGTTCAGCCTTTTTTGTAAGCCTCTTAATTTCTTAGTTTATCAATTCAATTGAAATCGTGTTCGATTGACAGAATCCTCTGTTACCGGCAATAGTGAATTATATTGTATGGTTATTTCAAATATTGCAGTAGACTCGTCCTACCTTGTCATGTAGAGTGTGGTATATTTAGTTTTCTCAAATTCCTTTCTACAAGGTACAGACCCTCTTCCGACTTCTGTCCGTTTGATGGAGGGGTTGGGGAGTGCACTTGAGTCATTGTGAAAGTTGAATCAAAATAGTTCTGACCATAATGAGTCTTACTTATCCACTGTGTTTTACGAGAACTAATATTTACCATGTGCAATTGAAAACGGGAACTGTTTCTGTTTTATTGCTAATTTTCTGCATCTGCAGTATTTCTTCTGGCTGTTAAACTTGCTTTGAGAGGCTGCTGTGTTAGAACTCAGTGTTATGCTTGCTGATCTGTACAAACATTAACAGACCTTTCTCAAGCTCACATCAAAGATCTTCCAGGGAGGCTTCTGAGCTGCATTACCTCCCTTGCAGAGCACATATAGATACTTTATCACAAAGTTTTAAGATGTGCAATGTGCATGGGGAATGAATATGTGCCTGAGGACCTAACATTTTCCTTAACTACCATGTAATAGAACTTTGGAGTTTTGTGATTATGTGATGCTCGCCCAATGCTTATTAATTAGCAGCAACAGAATGTCAATATGTGCAGGACAGAAGTATTTTTTCAGATGTCATCCTTATGGCCACAATATTGTTGCCCTTCCTATTTTCCATTAAAATTCATGTCAGTAATAATCAGTACAGGCTATCTAGAAACAATGTTAAATTATGGTTTTATATAATCAGTGAAGGTCAGTCAATCCAAAACTATTATAGAGATGGTGGTTGGTAAATCAGCTGATGTTAACTGGAAATAGCCAATGTGCTGCTTGCTGAAAGAACAAGATAAACTTAGATGTAATTGTAGCCAGCAGTCCATTTGCAATTAAGTTTGAGTCACAATCTCAAGGTCCTGTCAACCAGTTCACAGAAAGAATAACTAAAAGGAAATTGAAAGCCTGAAATAAGATCAGAAATTATGCAGCAGTGTGGTTCAGCATGTTTGAGAGATTGCAGGTGTCAGCTCTCCATCAGGCTAACATTCTCCCTTTACAACTGTTGACTGGCCTGCTGAGAATTTCCAGTGTTTTCTGCTTTCCAAGAGGAATATGTGAGTTGACTTTGCAGTGTATTTGTGAAGAGACACAAGGCAGCTGGCCTGAAATATCACATTTAAGAGATTTAATGCGCAACAATTTTTCACTGTCATCCGATCCATTTAAGGCAAGATGAGACCCAATGAAAACAAACGCAGAGCTTTTCCATAATGGAGAATGATGACCGAACAAATGCAATAAGGTTTTTTTTAGAGGGAGGGGCACAAGCAGAGATTATGGCCCCCCAGGAGCCATCTAGAAATAAATGAGATCATGGCACATACTTTTGTTTGCTACATAACATTGTCAATGCACATGCAGAAGTTGGCTTAAAACGTTAACGAGGTGTATGCACATGTCAGCTGTGTGACATTAAGGCCATGTGCGAGTGACTGTCCCAAAATCTGGCAAACTAAATTCATTTGCCCATCTCTAAACTTAAGGAAATCGTTGACAGTGTGCATTAACCAAAGAGATCTTGCCCTAGATACTGTTTTGTGGAATTATCTGCAATTATAATTAATCCTGAATTCAAACTCGCTAATGAAGTTTTTTATTTTATTTATTTCAATGTATAAAGTTCATTAAAAAAAGTTCAATACAAGGAAGTTGGGTTTCTACCAACAGTGCTCGTACGAAATGAAATGAAATAAATAGACTGGTGGTTTGTATCTTTAAGTAATTATAGACTAGGTAGATCCTATGTTCAGGTAGTACGTTGCAGTACATGTTTCCTCCTCCTCCCCTGGTCTTGCCATACATGTGCATTTCCTAAATAAACACAGAAATCAAGCTGTGGGACTTCACAATGCACAAGGGCCCTATTCACTGACATTCAGTGGCTTGCAGCTAACATCCCTCTACAACTGTGATTTCACTGCAGAAATGTTAATTAAAGCTGAAGCGCTTTTCACAAGATATTTGCTGAAAAGTCTGCTGGTCTGCAAATATTTAGACCGTTTGTAACAATAACTCTGATTTAAATTGTGTATTACTGGAAGCTATCCAGACTTCAGCAAAATGGTTGCTGCCTGCTTGAACAGGAGGCAAGCTGGCTTCACAATTTTATCTTGAGAATTATCTTGAATGGTTACATGAAGGCACCTGACACCCCAACAACACATTGGGCAGACAAATCACATCGAGTCCTACCCACCATTCTCATAAATTAGGAAGTTATGGGCACCCTGCCAAAATAAGAGGAAAGAAGAAAGAAAGACAGTTATATGGTGCCTTTCATGACCTCCGGATGTACCAAAGCACCTAGCAGTCTATTAAATACCTTCTAAAGTGTAGTCACTCTTGCAATGTCGGAATAAGTACCTCCACAATCATTAATTTGACATTGATCTGATAATCTGTGTTATAGTGATGTTGACTGGGTGGCACGATGGCACAGCGGTAGTTACTGCTTACAGCGCCAGAGACCCAGGTTTGATCCTGACTATAGGTGCTGTCTGTATGGAGTTTGTACATTCTCCCTGTGACCGTATGGGTTTTCTCCGGGTGCTCTCACACTCTTTCCTCTCACACTCCAAAGACCTACTGGTTTGGAGGTTAATTGGCTTCTATAAATTGTAAATTGTACCTCGTGTGTAGGATAGTGCTAGTGTACAGAGTCAGCGTGGACTCGGTGGGCCGAAGGGCCTGTTTCCATGCTATATTTCTAACGTCTGCAGACTGAGAGATAAATGTGACAATGATGAGGAGGCTCTGGCTTTTCTTCAAATGATGCATTGCTCTCCCAGTTTTGCACAGACGGGACTGTATGCTCAAAGTCAACTTGAAGCAAGGCATATGCTGAAGAAGCTTTAAAGGAGTGACATCTAAATCAGCAGGGGTTTCTTGGGGTCAGCCCATGAAGGCCAGTGGTTTGGCTTCCTGGTGATAAGGGTCAAGTTCTTACTGAAGTACAGTTCTGCAATGATTCCTCCATTAATAGACAGCATATGTTGGGTGGGTCAAAATCAAGTTTTGGTTGTGAACCCAGTGCTGTGAGGTAGCCAGGCAACAATATCACTTAAGAATCATGTATAAATACATGGGTGAGGAACCAGAGGGTAGACAGATCCCTTGGAACTATGTTCTAAAGCACTTATTAGTTTCTTTATCAGAGAATGGAGAAATAAAAAAGGAGGTGAGGGGAAAGGGGAGCTGTGGAAAGCAGGTACCCAAGGGAGGAAGGGCCTCAACCCGAAACATCACCCATTCCTTCTCTCCAGAGATGCTGCCTGTCCCGCTGAGTTACTCCAGCATTTTGTGGCTATCTAGGGTATAAGGGGGGGACTAAAATGGAAGGGAAAGAATGAGACAAAGCATGAAAAAGGGAGAGGTGACTGAATGAGGTGGAAAGAAAAGCTGGGGAAAGTGGGAGATAAATAAGAAGCAGTAAATGGAGGCCATAAGAAAAGAGCAAAGGAAAGAGAAGGAAGTTAAAGTGAAATGATGGATAATATTCTGAACATAGCAACATCTGAACAATGGAATCTTCTGCCTCTAATGGTTAAATATAACAGGAAATCTAGCTATTCATTCCATCAACTGCAGGTATGTTTTCTCTGTAACTACCTTGTCTTTACATGTGTTAGTTTATTTTAGGAGATTGATGAAGGAAGTGTATCTGCTAGTTTTAATTTTATAACTCCAGATGTAGAGAGTGGAAGATGTTTTACAGAATTGCACTTGTAGGAAAGGGCATTCGGTGACAATTCACAATTCTGCTTTCTTCCTTTCAAAAGAATCTCTGGTGCTCCGTCCAGAGGGATGGTGCCTCTGCATGCTGGAAGCAAATGACCCATTTTGAGCAGCCGTTTTGGCCTCTGAAAACTATCAACACTGTTCTCATTCCAGAAAGTTGAACAGGGTCCAGTTCCTCGTAAAAGGCTCATAGTCAGTGCTTACAACATTGGCTACAAACATCCATCAGGTGTACACGAACAGCTCCGGTGCATTAAGGCAGAAAAAAGAAATGCTTCTGTATGTCCAGTTTCAGAGAGAGGCCGCATTGTTTTGTGGCAGCTCCCTGGTACTTAAAGGTTTCAAAATTATTTTATTGTCAAGTGTACCAATTAAGGTACAGTTATATTCGAATTACCATACTAAAAAAAAGCAACAAGACACACAACTACATAAAAGTTAACATAAACATCCACCACAACAGATTCCCCACATTCCTCAATGTGATGGAAGGCAATAAAGTCCAATCTTCGTCCTTCTTTTCTCTAAACCTTTCCCCTTGGCTTTCGTGGGGACACGTATCCAGTATCCAGTGACCTTTGATGGAATGGATTCAAGCTCAACTTCTGTTTCTCCCAAAAATAAATCTGTTGAACAATTTCGAGCTTTAAATTTTTTAACTGGCTTTGCATTTATTTTTTAAAAAGACACAAAGTGCTGGAGTGACTCACTGGGTCAGGCAATGTCCCTGGAGAACATGGATAGGTGATGTTTCAGGTCAGGACCTTTTTCAGATTTCCATCCGGCACTAACTGCATCCGGCACTCAAATACACCTGGACCATTTCCGACATTTCACTACCATTTCTTGACCTCACTACCTCCATCGCAGGTGATAGACTACTGACCGACGTCCACTATAAACCCACTGACTCCCATGGCTATCTAGACTACACTCACCAGGGTCTCTTCTATACCCCGTGACTCTGCTCTCACTCCCCATCCCCCCCCACTCATAACAAGGGCAGAGTCCCTCTTGTCTTCACCTTCCACCCTACCAGCCGTCACATACAACAAATAATCCTCCGACATTTTCGCCACCTCCAACGTGATCCCACCACTTGCTATATCTTCCCATCTCCTTTCCGCAGAGACCGCTCCCTCTGTAACTCCATGGTCAATTCGTCCCTTCCCACCCGTAGCACCCTCTCTCTGGGCACTTTCCCTTGCAACCGCAGGAAATGCTACACTTGTCACTTTACCTCCCCCCTTGACTCCATTCAAGGACCCAAGCAGTCGTTCCAGGTGCGGCAGAGGTTCACCTGCACCTCCTCCAACCTCATCTGTTGCATCCGCTGCTGTAGATGTCAGCTGATCTACATCGGTGAGACCAAGCTTGGACTTGGCGATCGCTTTGGTTCGCAATAACCAACCTGATCTCCCAGTGGCTCAGCACTTCAACTCCCCCTCCCATTCCGAATCCGACATTTCTGTCCTGGGCCTCCTCCATGGCCAGAGTGAGGACCACCGTAAATTGGCGGAGCAGCACCTCATATTTCGCTTGGACAATTTTCACCCCAGCGGTATGAACATTGACTTCTCTAATTTCAGATAGTCCCTACTTTCTCCTCCCCTTCTCAGCTCTCCCTCAGCCCAATGGCTCCACCTCGTCCTTTCTTCTTCCCGCCCCTCCCACCCTCACATCAGTCTGAAGAAGGGTTTCGACACGAAACGTTGCCTATTTCCTTTGCTCCATAGATGCTGCCTCACCGCTGAGTTTCTCCAGCATTTTTGTCTACCTTCTTCAGACTTTTGCCTTTATTTAGTTGAACGAGCATGGTAGCATAATGCTCACCTTTCTGGACTATTTATCCAGAGGTGTGAGTTCAAATCCTAAAGCTGCGGAATTTAATTCAAGTAATTACTTACATTTGAAGTAAAAAGCTAATATCAGTAATGGTGACATATCTTAATAGTTTGCTGTAAAAATCCATCTGGTTCAGTAATGTCTTACAGGAAAACAAACCCGCTATTCTTACTCACATGAAGATAGACACAAAATGCTGGAGTAACTCAGCCGGACAGGCAGCATCTCTCGATATGAAGGAATGGGTGACGTTTCAGGTTGAGTCTGAAGAAAGGTCTCGACCCAAAATGTCACCCATTCCTTCTATCCAGAGATGCTGCCTGTCCCGCTGAATTACTCCAGTATTTTGTGTCTATCTTCAGTGTAAACTAGCATCTGCAGTTCCTTCGTACACATTTTTACTCACACGTTGGACAAAGCAAAACCCAACAATGCAGTTGACTCTTAACTCTTCCAATTCATTCAGCTCAAGGGATGTGTAATACATGGTCATTGTCATCCATATCCTGTGAGTGAATGTTGTACATACAACGGAGTGCTATGGATAGTGATCACTGTTACAATGCAGGAAATATATGAAGTTACTTGGTACACAACCAACTCCCACTAACAGTACGAGGCCAGTGTATGGCGATTTTTTTAGGAAATAATGTTTGAGGGAGTGATATCAGTCATCTGGTTCACTCATTTATCGATTAGGTAAAGATATCTGCTACTCATACCCAATCTGGCCTCTATGTGATTCCAGAACCATGTAGTTGATTCTTAACTATGTCTTCAGCTCAGGGGTATTTGGGGATGGATGATAAACAGGATGTACCAGCAATGTGCACTTCCTGCAAAAGAACCAAGGAGAAAAAGTTACAAGAGAAAACTCTGCTGTTCTTCAATATAGAATCCTTGTTATAACATTTCTACCTCAAATGAAAATGAACAATCTTCAAGCAGTGCTCTTCTGAGTACAGGCTTTGATTGGTTTGGTTTGGTTTGGTTTGGTTTGATTGGTTTGGTTTGGGTTTTGTTTTGTTTAGTGTTTGTTTTGGTTTAGTGTTTGGTTTTGTTGAGAAATACAACATAGAAACAGGCCCTTTGTCCCACTGACTTTATCCACCAGGGCCTCCAGTTCCTAGAATAGGACTTAAACCCAATTGTTACCATTTGTCAGAAAGTGGGGGCGGGGGTATCTTGCGGAGCTCCATTCCGGACCTGTGTTATTGCCACTTTGCATTAATGATTCTGCCGTCTGGTTTTCAAAGTTACTGTCAATACAATTTTATAGTTGCATTAGATGTTCGGACACTACCCCAAACCACAGGAAGACATAAATAGGCTTGCAGAGCCGATAGATACAAAGTGCCATTCATATAGAAAAGTATGAGGTGAATTGGAAAAAAGAAATAATAGAATTAGAATTAGAATTAGATTCCTTTATTGTCATTCAGACCTTTCGGTCTGAACGAAATTATGTTGCCTGCAGTCATACACAGAACCAATAAAAACAAAACATACAATAAACACAAATTAAACATCCACCACAGTGAATTCACCAAGCACATCCTCGCTGTGATGGAGGCAAAGTCTTAGTCTCCGTCTCTTCCCTCCTTGTTCTCCCTCTGCGCTGAGGCGATCGATCCAGGCCGGAGATGCCTCCCTCCAGTCCAGCGGACCTTCGTGGTGATGTCGCCGCCGCCGAAAGCCGGAACGCCGTCTCCACTCCGAGACGGCCCGCCTCCGGGCAGCCGCCCAGCTCCAGGCCGGTGCCCCAGCTCCGGGTTCCGCAGTCTCCGCTCCAGGCCGCCGCCCCAGCTCCGGGTCCCGCAGTCTCCGCTCCGGGCCGCTGCCCCATAGGAAGGAAATATATTAGGAAGAAAATGGAAGCCACTGATGTATTGCAGATAAACTAAATAGGTAGAGCAGCAAAGAGAATGTCAATTAATAAAACTAACAACACAAGGCAAGAGAATGCAAACAAACCACTGGAATTAATTTACAGTTGAATTGGATACAAATGCAGAGAGGTAAAATAAAATTATTTTCTTCCTTGGTTAGAACATATTTTGTGTAGTCCTGTTTTCTAGGCAACTGGAAAGGATATTGAAAATTTGGAGAGAGTGAAAGATCTGCAAAGATGTTACAACATTTAAGAGGATTGAACCAGCAAGAAAGGTTTATCAAGAAGGGACTATTTTCCCTCAAAAAAGGTGAACTGAGGTCTTAAACATTATAAATGGGCTTGATAGGATAAATGTGCAGAAACTATTTCCATGAGGGGTTGAATCCAAGATCAAGGGACCATAAATAAAAGATAGCTGTCATCAGAAATCCCTCAATTTAAAGATGATCTTTACCACAGATTTACTTATGACTCGGGAGACCGATCCTGGAACGGCAAACCCAGCTGCAGAAGGTCTAGACGTTTCCTCACTGGTCATCTGCTTGGTAGCAGAAGGGGTTTTCCCCCTTCCCTTCCTGTCTTTTCAGCAAGGATTGAGTGCTGTTCCTTGAGATGGGCCACTGACTGAAGGAGGATGAACTTTTGCTTGTTTTCTCTCAGCCTTTCATGTCAACATCTCTACTTGAGATATGCTTTCAGCAGATCTTTGTGGCATTGATGTACTCAAGAGAGAGTTAGATTTAACTCTTAGGGCTAATGGAATCAAGGGATATGGGGAGAAAGCAAGAACGGGGTACTGATTTTGGATGATCAGCCATGATGATATTGAATCAGCTGGCTCGAAGGGCCGAATGGCCTACTCTTGCACCTATTTTCTATGCTTCTATTTCTTCTGACCACCATGGGTTCTCTGACCATGAAAAATCTGAGTGTACAAGGCTTGTTTAAGAGACCAAATTCTGGCCTGCACACAGGATATCCAGTTCAGCAGAGTTGATACATGAAGATCTTTGCCTCAGTACTTGTGCGATAGTGGCTTCCAAGATCTTCCCGGTAGATGTCTAGGATCTTATCACATTATTTGTGGTACCTTTCTAGTCCTTTGAGGAATTGTCATTGGGTCATTTAGGTTTACATGAAAAATTACCCACCACAAGATAAAATTAAAAGATTAAGGTAAGTTTCTTCACCCAGAAGATGGTGCGATTGTGAAACTTATTCTCGTTGTTAAATAAAACAGAGAGCATTGATGCTTTAAAAAAATTACTTGATATGTATATAAAAGAGAATGCAATTAGAGACATGGAAGGCAAAGGTAATGAGAATGGAGGTGGAGTTTGAAATTCCAGCACAGACTGGTTTAGCTAAATGTGATATCTCCTGGATTTAAATTCCACATACCAATATTTTTCTGAATTCGCTATGTGATGTGGGTATCATTGTTAGACCAGCATTTATCCGCCGTTGTTTTTGCTCAGTACTGGTGAGCCATTTCCTCATCCTGCTGCAGTCTTTCTGGAGGAACCAATCCCATGATGATTTGGTACACTTATTTGGCACTTCTTCTATCCTCCTCGTTGAAACTGCGTGGGTCTCCTGATGATAATTGCAGATTGAGGTTACAGGTTTTGCTTCTGCTGATGATGATCCATGGCTCTTCCAGGGTTCGCAGCCCCAGGCTGCTAAATATGTTCTGAATCTTTTTAATTTGACGCAGTGACACATTAAATAAAGGGGAATGTGCTCAGTGCGAGAAGGACTGGACCAGAGTCTGCACAGTGATCTACAAATACTGTCATGGACAGATCCAGCAGAAAGAAGAGTGAGTGATGAAGACAAACACTTGTGATTGTTTGTTGGTTCACTCACCACCGTTGGCAAGGCCAGGCCAACAACATTTTCCTGTCAGACCTAGCCAGCTCAAGGGAGCTGCTACCAAGCCGATCTTAGTGATGCAGTCTTCTATTCAGAGTATATTTTATGTCCCTGTGTCTTCAGAGCAACGGCGGAGTACTGATTCTCTATTTTCTTGCATTTTTATCAACTGAGGGATATGGTACTCAGTAACCTTCCTTGCCTGTGTGGGATTTTTACCTCTACACTTCATGAGGCTTGCGGTTAATGGTGGAGACTCGCAAGGCTTTCCCTCCTGACTGGACACCACTGTGTCACCTGATGGTGGAATGATCACAGAGGAGCCTAGAATAATGGCCCTGAGTGAGACTCGAGGAACGTGAAGGGCAACTCTCGCAGTTTAAGGACATCTGGGGTGGCAGTTTATGGGGCGGCACTGTGGTAGAGTTGCTGCCATACTGTGCCAGGGATCCGGGTTCGATCCTGAGTATGGATGCTGTCTGTATAGAATTTGTACGTTCTCCCTGTGAGAGCGTAGGTTTTCTCCGGGTGTTCCATTTCCTCCCACATTCCAAACACATGAGGATTTGTAGGTTAATTGGTTTCTGTAAATTATCCCAAGTATGTTTGATAGACTCATGATTGCTGGTTGGCCTGGACTAGTTAGGCCGAAGTGCCTGTTTCTACACAGTATCTCTAAAGTCTATAGTCTAAAGTAAACTCCATATATGTAATGTAATTATGTCCTTGCTATTGCAAAATCAGACACAGAGGTCAAAGCTGGGTAGTCTACTCAGTATTATTCTTATGAGTCGCCGTTTGGGCAAACTAATTTGCTATCTAGTCCTTTTCAGAAGTCATGGCCATGGATTGTAAGTCACATATTGGGTAAATATAGCAAATTTTCTCTCTGATGGGTCTTTAGTGAACTAAAGGGACTTTAGGGATGCCAAAGACAATCCATTATTTCTTCCACATCATTTGGGGAACAAGAGAAACAGGAGTAAGACATTCATCTCCTTGTGGCTACTCCACCATTCCAAATGATCATGACTGATCATTTATGACTCGGTGCACTAAACCCATGTGCCTTGATACATAGCCATTATCAATTACAGTTATTCTTTTAAAACTGCAAATTATATACAGAACTGAATAGCTGCTCATGATGCCACTTGTATTTACGTTGAGTGATCAAAAATACAGGCCTTTGGATCACAGTCCAGGAAATTCATTACTCCAAATTCATTACAGCCCTATGGATTACAGTCCAGGAATATCAAAGGCAGCTGGAAAATAGTGGAACAGTCTTCAAGATAGCAAATGGAACTCAATGTCATGAAGCGCATAAACATTAGCTAATTTTTAAATAAGAATTGTACACTTGATGGAAGTTGTTTTTCAGCGGAAGAGCTGATGAATTCTCACATGCCTATTCCTGGCAGATTAAGCCAGAACCATGAGTTGAGAAAACTGTAGCAAAACTTTACTGATAAAACTGTTGATGCTGTCAGTCCCAGTGTCAGAGCAACCATAGTACAAAAGCCAAATATCACGAGGTTGGACAGTTGAAATGAAACAGAAAATGCTGGAAATATGAGAGTCATGAAGTCACGATGGTTCAGCCACGTTTGGAGTGCACGCAGTTCCAGTCACTCATCACAGAAAGGGTTTGGAAGCTTTGGAGAGGGTGCAGAAGAGATCTACTAGAATGCTACCTAGATTAAGGAATAACAGCTACAAGGAGAGGTTTGGAAACCTGGATAATTTTTTCAACAATGGCAGAGGTTGAGGGGAGACCTGATGGAAGAATATAAAGTTATGAGAGGCATAGATAAGGTAGACAGTCAGACCTTTTTCACAGGGTAGATTAGAGGGTATTGCTTCAAAGTTTAAAAGAGATGTGCAGGGCAAGTATTTTCACAATGCATAGGGAGTGCCTGGAACGCATTGCCAGGGGTGACAGTGAAGCCAGATACGAGAGAGGCATTGACGAGGCTTTTAAATAGGCACATAGATATGCAGGGAATGGTGGGATATGGATCATATGTAGCAGATGAGATTAGTTTATCTCGGCTTTATGTTGGGCACAGACATTGTGGGTCAAAGGGACTGTTCCTGTGCTGTTCTCTATTATGTTCTATGATTTTTTTTCAGCAGGTCTGATAGCTTCTGAGGGTAAAGAGACTGAATTAGCACTTTTGCTCGATGATTTTTCCTCAAAACCCAGTTCTCTTAGTGTCGCCTCACTCTCGGGGAACGACCTACAGGCCAGATCAAGGCAATGGATTGACAAGCGCAATCCAGTTACGGTTACATACTCACGAGGCCCAGGCCACGGTTATGACGAGGACACGGGCTGGATGTGGTCAAGTGTCCTCATGATTGTGCCATCGATTTCATACCAGCATAACAGCTCCATGCCTCCTTTCCTTAATGTTGTTTATTTTTATTACTTACTAGACTAAGTTGGGTCCCAGCTTCACACGGGAGGGCTGGTCCCCCAACGCAATATTCCACCTCTGCACCACTTCCAATATTGCTGACCAGTGGGGAGGGGGGGGGGGGGCTTTCTGGAGCGCTAGTATGAACCATTTTAGAACCAATAGACATTTTTTTTGCAAGCTTTAGAACCAATAGACATTTTTTTGCAGCTTTAGAACCAATAGAGACATTTTTTTGCAAGCTTTAGGACCAATAGAGACATTTTTTGCAAGCTTTAGAACCAATAGACATTTTTTGCAAGCTTTCGAACCAAGACATTTTTTTGCAAGCTTAAGAACCAATAGACATTTTTTTGCAAGCTTTAGAACCAATAGAGACACTTTTGGCAAGCTTTAGAACCAATAGGGACACTTTTTGCTAGCTTTAGAACCAATAGACATTTTTTGCAAGCTTTAGAACCAATAGACATTTTTTGCAAGCTTTAGAACCTATAGACATTTTTTGCAAGCATTTTGAACCAAAAAAGACACATTCTGCAAGCATTGTAGAACCAAAAGAGACACTTTTTGCAAACATTTTAGAACCAATATACACTTTTTGCAAGCATTTTAGAACCAATAGACACTTTTTGCAAACATTTTAGAATTAAAATAGACACTTTTTGCAAGCATTTTAGAACCACTAAGGGCACTCACATTTGAGTAGACATGTGTTATTCACAGCTCAGAGAAACGTGACCCTCTGCCTTCCTCCATCTTGAAGAGACTGTGAGGCACACCACTTCCGGGTTTTATAGTCCCTACCCCCCTGCCGCCAGCGGGGGCAGCAGAGAGAATGGGGAATTTTGTAAAAACATTAATATCTCTGTCATTTTTCATCTACGGGAAAAATCCTCGGCACACATGCGGCGAAGGGGGGCTCTGAGCAAGGTGGCCAAAAATGACAGCCGTAGGTGGCGGCGTTCTCTCGGAAATCGCAGCACAGATGGCCAAAACGGTCAAGAACAGACTTTTAGTAATATAGATAGATTTCTTGGATTTGATACCACTTCTCATTCAAAAACAGTTGTTGCTTTAACATCATGAATTTCATCTTTATTTTATTGATTACAGAATAATTAGGGCATAGCATTAAGGTGAGAGGAGCAAAGTTCAAAGGAGATGTGCGGGGCAAGTTTTTACACAGACGGTGGTGAGTGCCTGGGACGTACTGCTGGGTGTAGTGTTTGAGCCAGATATGATAGTGACATTTAAGAAACCTTTGGATAGACATATGGATACACAAGGAATGGAGGGATATGGATTATGTGCACGCAGATAAGAGTTGGTCTTGGCATCATGTTCGGCACAGCCATTGTGGCTGAAGGCCCTGTTTTGTGTTGCACTGATCTATGTTCTATATTTTCTAATATTTTTGACTCATCTTTCTCATCATCTTCAATGCTTCCCCCCCCCCCCCCCCCCCACTTCAGTTCCCACTTCACCTCAAAGGTTATTCAAAGGTTATTTATTGGTCACATACACCTAGGTGTAGTGAAATGCTTCTTGCCAATGCAGCACATAAAGAAAGAATACAGACATAACATTAATAAGAGATTTAAACATAAAGAACATCCCCCCACAATGGCTCCCACCATGAGGGAAGGCACAATGTCCAGTCCCCAACCCCAGTTCACCCATAGTCGAGCCAATTGAGGCCTCCACAGTTGCCTCTACGGAGGCCCGATGTTCCTGGCCGTTCTCGCCGGGTGATGGTGCTCCGGCGTCGGGAGAATCCCCACAGCGGCATGGGACACCTGGAACGGCCGCTTCCGTACTGGAGGCCGCGGCTTCCAAAGCCAACAAGGCCGCACCGGTTGGAGCTCCACAACTGGCGATCTCGTCACGAGATCCCAGGCTCCCGGTGTACAGTTCGGCGCCGCCACCCGCAGCTCCGCGATGTTGTTCCCGGCGGTCTTCAGCTCACCGGAGCTCCAGCGCGGCGACCCAGGCAAGGCATCGCCCGCTCCACGATAGCACTCCAGCACTGTGCCGCCGCCAAAGCCGTGGTTCTGGGCGGTCCCCGTCAGGAAACAGCACTCCAGGCCCGCTGGTAGGCCGCGAGGACGGGTCGAAACTGCAGCCCAGAGAAAAGCTGCCTCTCCGACCAGGTAGGGACCCTGAAAGGTAGTTTCCCCCTTCCCCCCACCCCCCACATAAAAAAGTCTAGAACTCCAGAAACAAAAACACTTTAACTAACTAAAAATAAAAAAAAGATGAAAAGACAGACAGCTGCTGGCTGGGCAGCCGCGCACAGGTCAGCGCCCCTCTAGGTCATGTTGAAATTGATGCTGCAGTTTTTTTCCTCATTGCAATTTGCTTTATCTTTGCAAAAACCTGTTGGGATTTGAAAGCAAGCAAAGCCTCTTTGAAGGAAAGAGTCACACTGATTAGTGAAGTTATTATAAATTGGCCCTTCTGTAGGTGGATGGCAGGAAAATAAAGGAGAGGTTGATGGACATGTGTGAGAGGAAACAGATTACATGGAAATAATTGGGGTAAATTGAAGGGCCAGCAGAGACTCAATGGGCTGAATGGCTTCCCCCTGTTGTAAGAGTATATGAGAAATATAGGAATTGCAAGGTTGTAGCTGAGCGGTTGTCTGCTTCCCAGCTGCTTTTTCTGATTCAATGAATGAGTGTGAGTGGTTAGGAGTAGGGTGTTTAACAGTAAAGAAAGGCGAGGAAAGGTGTAGGTTTTGGTAGTTTAAAGAACAAATAGTAATTTGGGAAGGAGAGTGTTTCCGGGAAGTTAAGCACGTGTATTGGAAGTGAGTAACACGGTAAGTGCATGGGCAGGGGATTGTCTTCAAATATTTGGTAACTAAATTTCTCACTACAAAACATCACTTCCCATCCAAAGGGAAGGACAATTGAAAGAAGGAGAAGATAAAGATACAAGCAAAGAGAACACAGAAGCAAAGCACAGAGCAAGTTTACAACAAGAGCAAGATTGTTATAATTCATTTAAAAAAGGATCCTAGTTTTCAAATCTCATCATGTCTGTGCCTTTCTCTTTATATCCCCTTCATGCTTAAAATGATCCAAAATTGTTGTATTCTCTTTGTACATAACTTGGCTCCGTCTTGGCAAGAAAGCTTTCCGTGCCAACTGCCCAAGCTCTGAATTCTTCCTCACTGCCTTCACTTCCTAGCTTTGTATGGCGTGGTGACAAGTTTTGATTGATGACACTCCAGAGAAATGTCTTGGGATGTTTTCTCCTGTGAAAGACATTATAAAAATGGAAAAGCTTGTCGATTATGCACTACTTCAGTAACGTGAAGGATGAAATTCACCATTACCAGAGTAGCAACGACAAGGAGCAGGAGCAGAAAGAGGGGGGCAATTGGTATTAGTATTGGTTTATTATTGTCAGGTCTACTGAGGGACAATGAAAAACTGCATGCTATTCGGTCAAATCATACTATCTCAGAAAATCATCGGCAACAGATGCCTTCAACAGCGCATACACGAATCCTGGCCTTACCATCAACTCCAAGAAGACTCAGGTTATCTACCAATCGTCACCAACTGAGACAAATCGGAAAGAACCATCAATTCAACCTGGTGAAACAACCCTGGAAAATGTGGATCACTTTCCGTACCTTGGAAGTCACCTCTCCTCCAATGCCGACCTTGATGACGAGATCCCACATCGTCTTAAGTGTGCTGGAACAGCTTTTGGATGTCTTCGAACGAGAGCCTTTCAAAATCGTGACTTCCAAACAGACACCAAAATGTTAGCGTACAAGGCAGTGGTGATTCCAATGCTCCTGTATGCATCAGAAACCTGGACAACATACCGACGCCATCTGGAAATACTTGAAATGTTCCATCAAGGATGTCTTTGAAGCAGCTTAAATATCAGCTGGGAAGACAGAAGAACCAACGTCAGCGTGCTGAATGAGGCAAAAACATCTAGCATCGAAGTCATCTGCCTGCATAAAGAACCAACTAAGATGGGTCGGTCATGTTGCTCGGATGGAAGGCGAGCATCTACCAAAGCAAACCTTCTACTCCCAGCTTAAAGAAGGCAAACGTAAAAGAGGCGGACAAAAGAAGAGATTCAAAGACGCCTTAAAAGCCAGCATGATGAAATGTGAAATTGACATTGACAATTGGGAAACCGATGCCAAGGACAGGAAGCTGACGAACCACCATCCAAGAAGGAACAGCAACCTTCGAAGCCAAGAGTTGCGCAGAATTAGAAGAAAAGAGAAGAAAACGGAAAGAGAGGCAGCAACAACCAAAGCCAGATCTGCCATTTGGAATTACCTGTCCTGAATGCCGAAGAACTTCCAAAGCCAGGATTGGACTCATAAGCCACCTGAGAGTCCATAAAAACAACAGAACGTAGAACATCATCCTCGACCTAGCCACGACCACGACTATACATGAATACAACAAGCCACACACAAGTACAACAGGTAGTGCAAAGAGAAAATACCAGTATGTGGAATATAGTGTTACAACAATATGATGTTGCAGGGTCAAAGAAACTTGTGCAGATAAATAGAGTGTAAGGGGTGCAGTAAGGTAGGTTGGATGATCACAACCACACCCTTAATTTAGAAGAGGACCTTTCAGTTTCTTTGCTAACTACAGGGAAGAAGCTGACCTGAATTTGGTTGAACATGCTTTCAAGCTTTTGAATGGAACATAAAACAGGCAGAAGAAATAAAAACATACCAGCCCCCCCGTACCTCAACATCTCCAGAGCTCCTCGACAAGCAACCTCCATGTAAATCACATTTCCATTTCCCCAAAACACTTGCCCTCCTCCCCAAGGCAAATGTTTATGGGGAATGGAAAGGTGGCCTTGGTGCTCCAATCAATTTTCTCCCCTTCGTAGATGGATTGGGAGGTGACGGGCTTAAAATGAGGACGCCTCAAATTGCAGTAGAACGTATCTGCATCTCAGGCATTTGGCTGCAGACTGCAGTATCCCGGTGTAAGCTGGACCAGCATGTGTGACCCAAGCAAGTGTGCAATGCAAAGTGCATGGAGCAAAAACGGAGCAGAGCGAGCAAACCACTGCTGACTTCCCATATGAACCTGTCCTTGACATCCCTGAGAGTCAAGAATCAAGAGTGTTTTATTGTCATATGTCCCAGATAGAATAATGAATTTTTTACTGGCTGCAGCACAACAGACTATATGTAAACATAGTACACTGTAAACAATATAATAAACAAGAGAGAGAAAACAAGTTCAGTGTGTGTGTGTGTGTATATATATATATATATATATACACGCACACACACACACACACACTCACAAATACTTACTCTACCACCTACGATAGCCAGATGCTTATTCTTAAGTGGGCATCTTCCTCCTCCAATACAAGCTTATACCTTGAATAATATTCAATGGTTCAATTATTCATTATTATCATGTGTACCAATTTATTGTGAGATTCTTTTTTTACATACAGGTCAGTAAGATTATTGCCATTCATAACTCCAAACTCCGGTTAAGCACCTAATGCATAGAAAAAGCCCACTGAATCCACATGCAATGGTCACCCAGTATTTGGTCCTTCAATTGGATGAAGGAAAGCTCAAAGGCAAGAGTGTAAACTCAAGGCAAGAGTGTACACAAGAGTGTAATTGATGTAAAGCCACTTCCTGATCCATGCAGAAACACCCAGTGTCCCACCATGCTCCTGCAATCCACTTCAGTCCTACTTGTAAAATATTGCTGAGAACACAATATGTAAGTGGGCATGCTTAAATTGCAATCTACAAATGGGCCACAGATGGGAAATTCTAGGGAAAAACAGCCCTTTGTAACAATTTCCATTTCACAGACAGAACTGGCAATAACACTGAGATCATGGCTGCATACATGTGGATTTGGCTACAGTGTAAAATGGCATTGATGACAATTAATTTTGCCAAGGAATCTTACTATCCCAGGATAAGCAGCTGACAGTCTAAATATAACTAATTCCTGATATCCACGGAGGATTTCTCTCCCTGCTAATTGGCCATGAAAATATAAGTCTGCTTGCAGTTGTCTTTTAGATTGAGTGATGCAGAATGTAAGTAATCTGTTCATTTTAGGAAAGCTGTTGAAAGTCAGGACTGCAAAATAAATTAGTTAATTCTTAATTTTGTGCCAAGCTCTTTGTATGATGCTTGCTCCAATTAGTTGCAGCCAAAAGTAAGACCGTGCTTTCATTACCAATCAACACAATTAATGAAAGGCAGCAACTCTTACATCTTGTTCCCCAGCTTGATCAGATCATCACTTAATTTTCTCTCTTCTCTTGAGAAGAGCCCCAATTATAGTTGATTCATAAGTAAATCCTTTCATCCTCGATGGACATTGATTTTAGACCTGCACTGTAATCTTTAACTGATGTTGTTGCAGGAAATGACTGATAATCACATACAAATTCAAACTTGGGGATCATTATAAAGTTCTGAAATACAGAAATGTAAAATTAAAAAGTAGAAACATGATAAAGACGGTGCTGGAAAATATTTTAATTTACATTCCCCAACACATATTCTCCCCCCCATTTTGCGGGCAGATCTGGAGCAGACAGTAAGCTTGCTGGAGAGTGGTGTTGCCACATTTTTGTTCACCCCACCGGAGTCACCCCGAGCCCTCCCCAACCACCCCACTACAGGCACATCGGAAAAGTAAATCAAGCAGAATGCAAAACAAAACGTTGAGTTGGTATCGCCCATTTTGCAGGACCCTGCAAGATATATTCATCCTGCATGACTTCTATGTAACACGGATGGATTAACTCACCGGGCCATCTCTGGCGTACATGGTTAGGTGACGTTTTGGGACAGGACCCTTCTTCAGACTAATTGAAGGGTTTGGGGGGGGGGGGTGAGGAAGTTGGAGGAGAGGAGAGGGCAGGACAAAGCCCGGCAGGTAGTTGGTTGATACAGTTGAGGGTTTTTTGATAGACAATAGATGATTGGATAAAGGCCAGACACGAAAAGACGGCAGGTGTGAGACAAAAGGATTGAAGAGTTGCAAATTGTGAAGCTAGAGGTAGAAATGTAGATGGAAGGGGAGGGGGAGGGGTGAAATCTCTCCGAATCGAGGGGGTATATACAGGGGAGAGGGTGGAAGAAGGGGATGGTATCTGGGGGAAGAAGGGAGAGGGGAGGGTTATATAGTAACCTAAAACTGGAGAATTCAATGTTATTGCAATACTCTCCCTCTTCTCTATAATTTGGTTGATGTGACCAATCAAGGCTGAATTTCCAAACAAACCGCGTTTGGTATTTTTCATATGAAATGGAATGAAGGCTGGCGTGGGGAGAGTGTTTGCGGTTGCAGCTTATGATTGTCGCGTGAATCATAGAGCCACAAAATCATATCGACATCGAATGTGGATCTTCAGCCTTTTGAGTCCATGCTTCAAATTAATTTTGGTTTATAACTCTGATCCATGGGAAGATCAGAGATTAGCTTTTACCTCTGAAGAAGAAAGTAAGGCAACAACATTAGTCACAGGCCAGAACACAAAATAGTTCCAAACAGCTGAGAGACTGTTATATACCACAGCTGATTTGCTTTATCATTTACATAAATGGGGGTGGTAGAAATGCTTCCTGTTTGTTATCAAATGTCTTTCACCTCTGCCCAAAATTAATTGCTCGTCCTTGAGCCTGAAACAGTCAGACAGAGATCATGCATTCTATAGGTAACACCAGTTGGTGCATTGTGCTTGAAATTCATTCACATGAGTCCAAAATTAAAGTGCTGTAAAGTTGAAAGTTACATTGACCAGGAGTAAAATAATTGTCTGCATTTTTGGGTAACTCACTGGAAAATTTGTATCCACGTTTCTTGATAGCTTTTGCACTCTTCCCAGCATTTTATTCTGGTGTGAACCTATTCCAAATAATGTCAACAGTAGTGTAGCATACATCGTTGGCTTGCATTGAGTTTTCAACCTCAGTCTTCTAGAAAACAGCAGCTCTTTGCCAAGAAATTAGATTTTGCCTTCTTTCAGAGCCACAAGAGACTGCAGATGCTGGAATCTTGAGGGGAAAAAAACAAGCTACTGGAGGAACTCAGTGGGCCAGACGTAGCTTAGATGGGCATCTTGGTCAGCATCGATGTGTTGGCTGAAGAGCCCGTTTTCGTGCTGTATATATAAGTGCAAGCATTAGGAAACTGCATTTATGTCCTTAGAGGAAGCTGTCTGATGGGTGACTGCCACATGCATCTTGCTGTTGAACTGGGGGATCACCATGACCCGCATGTATAAAGAACATGCCTCCTCCAGGAATTGTTTTCATCAACCAGTCCTTGGTATACGCAACAACACTAAACCAATACTAACATTTTCCATGGGAGCTTTCTCCTACTTTCATTATTGCAAAATGTATTCTTTCAGTAGCAACACTCCCTTAGTACTGGAAGAGTTTGGGAGGTGCACACTTGCCTGTATTGTGATTTATCTCTTTAAGTGCGGCCTGTAAACTGTGCACCTGTTGTGTTACATTGTGATTGTTGCACAATTGTTACATTGTGATTGTTGCACAGATTGTTACACTGTGAGAACTTGCACGATATTAATAGGGAAGCCTGGCTGAAACTGAGATCAGGAAAGCCTAACAATGCTAATAGTAAGATTAAACGAGAACTTACCAGTTTGAAGTTTGATCTGTATTTTATGAGGAGTTACGATGAGGGATTACGTGAAGAACCCGCTCAGTGCGCAGGCGCGGCATACTTCCAAGCAGCGGTGTGGAATCACAGATAGACACAGTTATTTGAAGTAAACATAGTAAAGATAAGGAGACATCAATTTATTAGTTTGATCCATATAATGAGGGTGGGAGCGGAGGGCACGTAATCCCTCATCGTAACTCCTCATAAAATACAGATCAAACTTCAAACTGGTAAGTTCTCGTTTAATCTTACTATTTTACTTCGGAGTCACGTGAGTGACTACGTGAAGACTTCAAAGCTCTGTGATTTCAAACCGTGTAACAGTTCATACTTCACTCGCTGCCGAAGTCATTCGAGGGAGGAAGTATGTTATCGTAATCAACCATGAATCTGTTTGTAAAAACAATAATGGTGTTATTAACAACAACAAGACCAATTGCTCCCCCGGTCTTAAATTATATATTTTTTGCAGATTCTTTTTCTGCAAACGATACAGGTTCTGTCAGTGGTTTGTTATAAAAGTTTGGAACGTATACTCCCTAGACCACCCTGCAGTAGCCAGGATGTGGTCCATAGGCTCGTCCATCCTCTTAGTTACTGACGTGGAAGCTGTTCTGGTGGAATAAGATTTTATACACGTTAGTATTTACTCCAGCAACTCCCAGTACCTGCTTGAGCCACTAGAGATAGTTTAGCTCGTCACCCGACCATGAGGTTTCCTGTGGCTGACCCATAAGGCTTTTTCCTCTCCCTCGGTATTCCTTATTGTGTCGATCTCTAAGTGGGTCATGACACATAAAACGTGGTTCAGGTGGGTATGCCCGGAATTTCATGACTGGACCTGATGTTCCTGGTCTGTTCTGTTTGGCCAACCCTTGAATGGGCATGTGACACTATCTGGTGTTATAACCATGTTGTCCCATCGCAGTAGATGGGAGAGCTGGCTCTTTGTGTTGATGTAAGGCCACCAGCATGTCCATCTTCAGGGTAGGCTGTTCCAGGGTGAGTGACCTGGCTGGTGATCATCCCCTAAGGTATGTCAGGATTTCACTGACATCCCAATTTGGGTGTACCTATTTCTGGGGAATGGATTGATATACCTCTCCTGTATCTGATCACCAGTGAGCGGTACCCAAGTTGAGTAGGCTAACAGAACATGTCCTTCATTGTGGTGAAGACCTGCCAGGAGCTCCAGTACAGTTTTTTGTTATAGTTGAATGTGTAATTCCTGTTTTGGAAACAGTGTACCATTTCTTGATGCTCCTCAGGTATGTTCCCTAGGATATGCGACGGAATGCTGTCATCAGGTTGATAGTGCTCCTGATCCAAGCACAGCAATGGTCTTCCCAATTCTGCAATTCTTTTAATGACCATGTCGAGGATCACTGGGAACCATGCTTGTGGACTTGGTCCACTGTAATTTGCGTAGTACCCGACTGATGAAGCCGTAGTACCTATTGAAGAGGTAGAAGGAAAGGAAAACATAGAGATTAGGTTCCCCCCACCCCTCAATACGCGGGAATGTCTCCATTGCCGCTGCCTTGAGATTGGTTTCATGTGACGTAAGTTAGTACGTGGTGATTTAATTGGATATAAGGAATCGATATCTGTTGTCCATATTGCTTAGTGATTTCAGCAAATATTTTTGGTTTAAATGTATGTTTACAGTATTTAGCTCACCTGATAGGTGAGTTACTGATGGTCAAACATGTTTGACGACATACGGTTTCCAATTGTTAATAAATTGTCCCCTAATATCGATGTTCTCCGCCCAAGTGGTTTGGTATATGCCACCACTGATGTTGTTATCTTATAAACGAACATGCAAATTTGGTGGATTACTGAGCAAATGCTTCACTAGAATTAAGTAAGTTAATATATAACATGTTTAAGTCAATTCATATTGGCATTAAGTATTACAAGCTCAGTAACACATCAGGACACATAAGATGTTACTCAAAACAGGTGGAAGTGTACAACCATAATCCTTCCTGCCGATAAATTCCATGATAACACTACAGATTAATCCATTTGCCCCCATATTACAGGTATGGAGATAGTTTTGAACACTAGTATCTCAGCTCATAGGAAAGGTACAAAGTTCAGTAGCTGGTAATGCTGCTATATCCCAATTACTTTGCCACGTAGTTGATTGGTGGTTAATGCACCATGACTGATAGTCTTAATGAATACCAGATAACAACGTTGTGGATGGTCAACGTAAATATCTGGATATATATTTTGTGCACCGTTCCCAGAGGCACTGCAATACTGGGTCGATGCGTGGAGTGAACGGAGCAAGCCCCTATTCCATCTCCCTGTTCCAAAATTCAATTTAATATGTGGTCCCTAGATAAGGGACGTATCAGATTATTAAACTGATAAGAACAGATACTACACTTGATCTTAGCCAAAAGGCCGAGAAGCGATGCAGCTAAAGCTGTATCCAAGGATAGTTTGTCGTTAATATATAGACATGCCATGACGGAATGTTTCTAAGTGTCAGGGCTAGTTGATTCTGGATAACTTTGACTTAAATGCCGCAACGCTCATCATGGTTACTCCATCCAGGTAATTGCGGTATATCCGAAACTTATATGAGAAGGTACTGATAGTGTGCATCTTCAAGGTCGATGTCTACCATAAAGTATCCTTGGATCCATGGTAGTAGTTACAAATCCCATGAATGGGTATACCTGGTGAAATACTCAAGTGGTTTATCAACGATGGTGCGACATTCACCATCGTGGGAGGGTAGACCACTTGGGGTGCTTGCTGAATTGGTGGCAAGATATTAATTCTATTCCCCTTGTATTTATTTTTTGGTATATAACTACCAAGAGTGATAGCTTCCTAACCAGGCGTGATTCATCCACCCCTTGTTAGTACAACCCTTAACCTTTATGTGATGGTAGGAACCATACTTATCTGTCTTCATTGTTGTTTTCTTCGGTTTCTGGTTCCTTGTTCTTGTAGGGACGATGTTTGTTGGGGGGTGGCACATTTTCCCCTGGGGCCTGCTCTGGGCCGTGGCCTAAAATGCTACAGGTTTGGCATGCAGGCCCCGAGCTTTCACCAGTACCATGAGGTAGACGCCCCTGGTGGACACGTAGAGGTACTGCTGTCTGGTTTAGTGTGGTGCTCATTCCAGACTCTGCCCTCTTGTGCCGAATAGTTTGAACACTTCGTCCAGTTTTTTAGGACTGGTTTGGTAAGTGCCAGGTAGCAGGATCTGTGCTTATGAGGTCGGCGTTCTCATAGTCCTGTTAATTTCATAGATTGAGGGCAGGTTTGTGAGTTCATTTCAGAAGTTATGAGGTATACCGTTGAACAGTAGGGTCAGGTGTTTTGCCATACTACCCTGCCCTTCTGGAATGAGCAGGTGGACATGATAGCCGACGTCAGGGTACCAAATGCATTTTTAAAATATTTAGGTTAAATGCGCTGCTCAATGTATCCCCCAATAATGGCGGGCACTTTGAGTAAATGCAATTTAGGGGAGGCGTGATAAAACTAACGCCTCATGGCTACCTGTCTTGGAGAGGTTTTTTGGAAAAGACAGGTAGTAAGCTGGCCATCAGTTGAGACTGAAAAGCCATCTCGCTAGTGGTGGAGCCACATAGCGGCCACACCCAGCAGCTCTTCCTGATCCTGTACCTCAAGCATACTCCCGATATTGTTCAGCCAGTGACCCCTCTTCATGACCAGCCCAGCCACTGGTCACCCCAAAGCTAACCACACTAAGGAGGAAGCGATGGGCAGTGCCTAGGCACTGTGGAGGGTATGCCTGAACCCTCCAGCGAGACTGCCCCTCACGTAGCGTGTCTCGCAGGAGCTCCTGCTCCAGGAGCCGCTCCAGCGGCTCAGGCGGCTGTCTCTCTCCCTGCGGGTGGAGAGACGTCCCCTCCGACAAGTCGGAAGCCACCGGCCGGATGCCTCTTCAGATGGCTGAATATCCAGCCCGCAGCTCAGGCACTAGCGGGACTGGCTTCGGCGCGGTGTGGGGATAGCGGAACGCCCGGTTAAATGTTCCTACCGCATTCTTCTGGAGCTTTTGTGCCTTGTAGTAGCGAGAGCGCCCCTCAAGCAGCGCGTCTCGCAGGCACCTGCTCCGTGAACTGCTCCAGCGGCTCAGGCGGCTCTCTCTCCCCCCGTGCGGGTGGAGAGACGTCCCGTCCCAAATCGGGAACACCTGCCGGATGCCTCTTCGGGTGGCTATACATCCAGCCCGCTATCGGGCTGGGCTCGGCACGGTGTCGGGGAATAGAGGAACACCGGGTCGCTCCTCCGCCTGTTGCTGCCCCCCTTCCCCCCGACGGGAAACCGTTCCTCCTCGAACGGGGGACAGTTTTGTTCCAGAGCCTTTTTCTCTGCCTGTAAAACACAAGCAGAAAAAGGGGCTCCCCTGTAAAAGAAAACCGACCTCAGGATACTCACCTGACGGACCGTTTCTCTGTTGCGGGAGTGCCTAGCTCCCGCTGCCGCTGTTGCACTGCTGGCGTAATGCCGCGCCTGCGCACTGAGCGGGTTCTTCACGTAGTCACTCACGTGACTCCGAAGTAAAATCTGTGAACCTCACCAGCGAATCCTTTGCTCTTTACATGACCTTTATGAACAGCTACAGGGTGTCACACAAAGCTTTTTTAAGTCAGAAATATGATGTGGAGCAATTTATAAGCCTAAGACTAATTTGACCCATGATGCACAGAAATACAAATGTTTATTCATGAGCTGGGGAAAATATATATATATATATATAATTATTTCAAGTAAATATAAACCTGTTTTTTTGGAAGCTTTTTAATTATCCTGCCAGACAGATCAGAGACGAGTCGCATAATATTGAATACACACAGTGAGAGCTGTCGCTGTTAGATTTCCTGAGATATACCATCATCTAATTAGAGACTGGTGAGATAATAATAATAATACATTTTATTTACTGGGCGCCTTTCAGACATCTCAAGGACACCTTACATAGTAATCGGAATAACATATAATCGGAATATAACAAGTAATAAAGACATCACAGAGACACAAATTAAAAACAGAATTCAATCCAAAAACAGAAAATCAAAAACACAGTGTGAAGAGAGAGCAGCGGCAGCCAAAGCGCGCCAGCGTCCACTCTCTCTTCACGGCAGCCATCTTGGACACAGACCTACAGGACTACAATTAGACAAAAAAATCATCCCCCCCACAGTGGATAGCACTGTGGGGGAAGGCACAATGTCCAGTCCCCACCCCATGTTCACCCCAAAGTCAGGCCTATTGAGGCCACCGCAATTGTCTCTGGCCGTTCTCACCGGGTGGTCTTGCCCCGGCGTCGGGAGAGTCCTTTCGGCGGCTGGACCGGTTTGGAGCTCCCAGGCTCCCGATGAAAAAGTCGGCGCCGCCTCTCCGCACTGCCGCCTCTCCGCACTGCCGCCTCTCCGCTCCGCAGACCCACAGCCTGGAGATGTTGCTCTCGGCGGTCCAGCTCGCCAGAGCTCCAGCGCGGCGACCCAGGCAAGGCATCGCCCGCTCCACTCCGCTCCGCTCCAGCGCTCCAACACTGTGCCGCCGCCGAGGCCGAGGTGCTGGGCGGTCCCCGCCAGGAAACGGCGCTCCAAGCCCGCTGGTAGGCCACGAGGACGGGTCGACGGGCAGCCCGGAGAAAAGGCTGCCACACCGACCAGGTAGGGACCGAAAAATATATAGTTACACCTACCCCCACATTAAAAAGATCATATCCACTACAAACAAAAAAACCATGTGTGGATAGGTCCACACATGGTTTGGAATCCAAGAAAAAGAGTCACTGCTGCCCAAAATTTAAAACCTTAGCTTTTAAAACCATTCTGATTCTCACGCAAAGGAAAGCCTGCACAATGACTATGCATAAGCAGTACATATATCAACCAACTCTGAATAAAATGTATTTTAATCTCTCCTTCCAACAGACTTAAAACACATGTTTGGTAAATTACCAATTGTGGTCAAGATGTTGTCCGTGTTAGAGATCAGAGATCAGGGTGGAAATAAGGTCAACCTGGAGCCATGCCAGCAGATATTCTATAAACAGAAAATGTCAGAGGTCCCATTGTTTCCTCACTGTTACTGTTGCAGTCCATTCCACTGTAGCCTCCTACTGCTGCAGACTAGGGAACAACAATTAAACCCAGGACCACATGTTGGTCGACACTTTAAATATTTTAAATGCAAAACAGTGATTTAGTCTAGCTGCTTTTGGTTAGTTTTGTCATTTGTTATTTGCCTGGGCCATTAGACGTTGTATTAATATTTCCCATAACTGCAGGAATAATTGCTGGGTTCAGCAAATATGAAATGATATAAAGTGGGCCAGTTAGCCTAATAAATCTACCCTCAGGATTTTCGAGCTGCAATCCAAATACTCCAACTCCCCCGATCTTTCTCCAATGCTGCAGAGCTTTTTCTTTCAGATAGAACATAGAAAAATAGAACTCAGGAACAGGGTCTTTGTACCATAATGTCTGCCGATCATGATGTCAGGTTAAACTAATATTTGCCAGCATGCGATCCATACCCTTTCATTCTTGCATATCCATGTGCCTATCTAAAAGCCTCTGAAACACCACTATTGCATTTGCCTCCAATACTACCCCAGGCAATGTGATCCACCCATCCAGTACTCTCAGTATAAAAAAAATTGTGCCGTACATCTCCTTCAAAACCACGAACATCTCCTTCAAAGGTGTTTATAAAATTCCCTTTTGAAACTGGCTATTATATCTACATTGCAAATCCTTTCAGGCAGTACATTACAAATCCTAACCTGTGGTTGAATCAGATATATTTCCCTCATGGAACATCTGGCTCTTTTACCAATAACCATCACTACTTAATTATTGGCGCAAGTTTATCAACTTAAACTCACCGTGGCTGGAAAAATCAATCAAATATCAATCTTCTCTGCATGCAAGATTGGAACAGTAATTGGTCTCCAACCCTATCTCTAAGAGTAGTGCAGAAAATCTGCATTTTCACAAATTTTTTGCATGCATTCCGCAATACAAAATATTAATCTCACATTTTAAACAAGTAACTGGCAGTAATAAAATGCGCTTGTTTGCCAAGTTAGTTTTAGCTGAGCCTGCCACTGGTGACTATCAATCCATTAAAGTCGTGCCTTTCTTGCAATTAAGAAACATTTAGACAGGTACATGAATAGGATAGGTTTAGAGGGATATGGGCCAAATACAGGCAGGTGGGACTAAATGGGTAAATGGGCAAATGGGCATGTTGGTCAGCGATGGTAAAGTGGGCCGAAGGGCCTGAGTTCCTACTCTATGACTAATTAACAACGAGTGCTCTAACAATTAGAATGAGTCGGCTTTAAATGTTATTCATTTTTCTATCCACTAATCTCACTCCATCTGTTCTACATCCTAAAGAATTGTCTACCCATTATTGAGAGGATTCCTGTTTTGCCTTTAATAGTTCCGTTATATAAAAGTCGCAATCCAACACAGTGCTACTGACTACTGTAGCTTTGCTCAAATCCACTTATTTCGATAAGGACAAATATTTAACAATTCCAACTTACTCCAAAGTTATTCCACTATTTGCAAAAAGCTTGCACTATTTGTAATATAAAACATAGGTTTCTACTTGCATCTAGTTTTTTTAAATGTGGTGACATTTGACCTGTTGCAGATGTGTGATTTTCATAGCCGAAATTTTTATTGAAATACTTTTCTGCTGTTAGAAAAAGCTATTTTGCAGAGCACTGCTTTCAATATTTGTCTCCTATTTTCTTGGCTACTGTGTAAATGGGCCATCCAAGACTATTATTGGCCAGTTATTTATTGCTTTGTTCTTTGCATTACTTGGACATTGATTTTGTGATATGTCAAGTTTTCCAAATGCTCTGAAACCTCTCAAGTACACACATGTGGTTCCCACATTGAAATGAAGTAACATTTCTTTCGATTTTCTTATCTTATTTTTCCTTGTATTCAAACAACACCATCAAGGGAAAACCTAGGTAGGACAAGTATCCTAGTCAGGCATCATGGTAGCATAGCACTTAGGGGGTATATGGAAAGAGCACTTCCACATAGGTGGTAGCGGGTATATGGAATATGGAACAAGCTGCCAGAGGAGGTACAGTGTCCTCCATAATGTTTGGGACAAAGACCCATCAATTATTTATTTGCCTCTGTACTCCACAATTTGAGATTTGTAATAGAAAAAAAATCACATGTGGTTTCAGAAATCACATGTGGTGTAGAAATTACAGCAGTGTTTATACATAGTCCCCACATTTCAGGGCACTATAATGTTTGAGACACAGCAATATCATGTAAATGAAAATAGTCATGTTTAATATTTTGTTGCATATCCTTTGCATGCAATGACTGCTTGAAGTCTGCGATTCATGGACATCACTAGTTGCTGGGTGTCTTCTCTGGTGATGCTCTGCCAGGCTTGTATTGCAGAACATCTTTATCTTTATCTTTAGCTTATGCTTGTTTTGGGGGCTAAACCCCTTCAGTTTTCTCTTCAGCATATAAAAGGCATGCTCAATTGGGTTCAGATCGGGTGATTGACTTGGCCACTCAAGAATTGACCATTTTTTAGCTTTGAAAAACTCCTTTGTTACTTTAGCAGTATGTTTGGGATCATTGTCTCGCTGTAGAATGAACCATCGGCCAATGAGTTTTCAGGCATTTGTTTGAACTTGAGCAGATAGGATGTGTCTATACACTTCAGAATTCATTATGCTACTACCATCAGCAGTTGTATCATCAGTGAAGATAAGTGAGCCAGTACCTTCAGCAGCCATACATGCCCAGGCCATAACACCACCACCACCGTGTTTCACAGATGAGGTGGTAAGCTTTGAATCTTGGGCAGTTCCCTTTGTCCTCCATACTTTGCTCTTGCCATCACTCTGATATAATCTTCATCTCATCTGTCCACAAGACCTTTTTCCAGAACGGTGGTTGCTCTTTTAACTACTTCTTGGCAAACTGTAACCCTGCCATCCCATTTTTGCGGCTAACCAGTGGTTTGCATCTTGCAGTGTAGCTTCTGTATTCCTGTTCATGAAGTCTTCTGCGGACAGTGGTCATTGACAAATCTACACCTGAATAGTGTTTCTGAACTGTCAGACAGGTGTTTCGTGATTTTTCTTTATTATAGAGAGAATTCTTCTCTCGTCAGCTGTGGAGGTCTTCCTTGGCCTGCCATTCCCTTTATGATTAGTAAGCTCACCAGTGCTTTCTTTCTTCTTAATGATGTTTCAAACAGTTGATTTTGGTAAGCCTAAGGTTTGGCTGATGTCTCTAACAGTTTTATTCTTGTTTCTCAGTCTCATAATGGCTTATTTGACTTTCATTGGCACAACTTTGGTCCTCATGTTGATAAACAGCAATAAAAGCTTCCAAAGGTGATGGAAAGACTGGAGGAAAGACTAGGTGCTGAGAGCTCTCTTATACCTGCATCAAAGAGGCAATTAAACACACCTGACTAATTACAAACACCCATGAAACATTATGGTGTCTTGAAATGTGGGGGACTTTGTATAAACACAGCTGTAATTTCTACATGGTGAAACCAAAATGTATAAAAATTGTCTTCATTATTATCTGACAATGTGCACTTTACCACATGAGATTTTTTCTATTATAAATCTCAAATTGTGGAGTACAAAAACAAATAAATAAATGATGGGTCTTTGTCCCAAACATTATGGAGGACACTGTGTGTAAGGCAGGTACTGTTGCAACATTTAAATGACATTTTGACAGATACGTGATAGAAAAGGTTTAGACAGATGTGGGTCTAATGCGTGCAGGTTGAACTAGTGTCCACCCATCTTGGTCAGCATGGGCAAGTAGGGCTGAAGGGTCTGTTCCCATGCTCTATGACTCAAGTGCTGCTGGTCATCAATTCTAGTGACTCAGGCTCTATGCTGACCTGGAGATACCTTCTCCCTGTAACTGTGAGGATTTCTCTCTGGATATTGCACTTTCCTCCCACTTCTCAAAAGTTTAATGGCAGGACAATTGTAAATTATTGTAAATGACCCTCAGTGTAGATGGACAGCAGGGGAATTGATACCATCAATGGCCATGTGAGAGAGAATAGTTTGCACCGGTTAGGTGAGTTTATAGAATAACTCTCAGGATTGATGGAACAAAGGAGGGGAATGAAGTGGAATTTCATTCCATGGTAAGGACATGACGGAAGTTCTGGCGGGAAGGATGAAAAGAACAGATATTCAACTTCAAGCGCTTTCCGACCACCTCATGCTGCTCAGCATTGGTCTGGCAGAATCTCTATATTTCCTGGCAAAATTCTTCCCAATAGGTTGTATTAATGGCCTAAGACTTAAGTTAGCTAAGCATATAAATTACATCATGCACCCTGTGAAGGGTAAATAATCCAGGAAAGGATCAGTGATCCTACGAGGATTTCAATGGCCTTAGTTTGCTGAGTTAGTTTCTGGACCTCGTGAACACTGATGATGGCATGGTGTCACTCTATCATTTCAGGCTGCTTAGGGTCATTGTATTTGTCTTAGTTGCTCCTCAAATGACGACCATGCTTTCAGCTGCAAGGGACCCTGAGAAAACCCCATAAAATCTATGTGTAGGAAGGAACTGCAGATGCTGGTTTATACTGAAGATGGACACTAAATGCTGGAGAAACACAGCGGGTCAGGCAGCATCTCTGGAGAAAAAGGATGGGTGACATTTCAGATCAGAACCCTTCTTCAGACTGAAAGTAGAATGGGTGGGGGGGGGGGGGGGGGGGGGGGGGGCGGACTGGAGGTAGGAAAAGGCAGAACCCTGGCATTTTCCTTCCTCCAGTTTTCTCCCTCTTTATCTTCTGTCTGGGGTTCTGACCTGAAACATCACCCATCTTTTTTCTCGAGAGATGCTGCCTGACCTACTGTGTCACTCCAGCACTTTGTGTCTACTTTGCTCAAAATCTATTCCCATCTCAGCCTCATGTGGCTCAAGTAAATTTTGTTTGATAATGATTTGGTAAGGCAGCTTGGAACTTTTCCTCTGCTATGTTGCTGATCTTGTCACGTGTATCACGCATTTCCCTAGTTTCACAATACTTGAGCCCTACCTGACCGCTGTATTTATGTTAGGAAATGTCATTCAACATCTCACGGTAATTTCACAGTAATGGAATGAGCCTTGACCTGACTGGAACTGCTTGCCTCTTTCATCTGAAAATGTAGTCATGGATTTCTGGGAGGCTCTCATAGTCTCTGGATCCTGAATCGTAAACTGCATTTTGCTGAAATCCTGACGTCCGTTTCATCATCTTTTGTGAAGCTTTCATAGGAATCTTATTTTTCTTTCATCATAGATATTCTGTATGTAGCAATCTAGTAGCAATACGACTGCTAAACCCTGATTTGTTGCTGCACAGTGTCATCCACACCAAAAACATGTCTGGGCATCAATTAGTTCCTTTATCACCAATTGTACACATTAAGGACAATATACTCATATTTCTGATCAAGAATATATGGTCACTTAAAGCTTGTCCGTGCAGGACGTGAATGTACCTACCACACCTGGGAAGCTCTTTCAAATAGTACAGCTGCTAAATAAGATATTTGTTTCCATCTTAATCATGCATAAAGGTTGATTTCTGACCCAAACTTTCATGTCTCTCTATATTTTGTAAGCACCACATTGCTCAGTGTTTCCCAAGATCACAGTAGGTGCCAGAAGAAGACATTCTCATTCTTATGCCTGCTCTGGCCTTCAACAATGTTAAGGCTGTTCTTATACTTCGGTGCTACTTTTTTGCACTAATCCTGTGAATATTCTACGCTATTCCCTTTTTCCTGTATCAATACACTGTGGACGCCTAGGTTCTAATCATGTATAGTCTTTCTGCTGACTGAATAGCTCGCAACAAAAATGTTTTCACAGTACGCGACAATAAACTAAACTGTAGATTTAAACATTTGTTGATCTCCCTCTTGAATATACGCTGTGGTTAAGCCTTCATAGCACTACTCTGGGGTCACGAATTTCAATGATTATCTACCCTATAGCAAACAGAATTTGTCCTCATCTCACTCCTGAATAGCTGACCCACTATAGTGAGACTGATCCTTGGTTCTAGTCACGCCGACAAGGTGGAAACTTTCTTCACTGTCAAACCCGTTATGAATTTTGTATATTTCAATGAGATCCCTTCTTATTCCTTTAAATACCAGGTGAGCAAGTGCAATCTCCTTAATCTCTCCTCATGTGATAAAGCCCTCATCTCAGAAATCAATCTGGTAAGCCTTCACACACGTCCTCCATCACAAGTATATCCTTCCTTTATTTGAGGGAATAAATCTGTCCACAATATTCGAGATGCGTTTTCAACAGGACTTCATAAAATTAGAGCAAGATGTCTGTATTCTTGTAATCAAATCCTTTTGCAATGAAGCCCCGCATGTTGTTTGCTTTCCTATCTTTTTGCTGAACTTCCATGTTGACTTTCACTGATTTACATACAGCAAGGTCCCACTGGAGACTAATACCTATCAATCTCACCTGACCATTTTAAAAAAAACGAATTTTCGTCCTTTCTCACAGTGGGGAAATAATCACTCCCACTCTTTTAGGGCTATAGGTCGTACAGTACGGAAATAGGCCCTTTGGCCTAACTCGTCCGTGCTGACTAAGATGTCCATCTATACCAGTTGCTCCTTCCCCACGTTAGCCCATATCTTTATCAACCTTACCTGTCACTGTACCATCTGCTACCTGCTCAAAACCTGTTGAATATTGTGTTAATTCATTCCTTTATTTGAAATTCAACTGGATACTGTGCTACGTCCAGATCTACGACTAGTCTACACCAGCTGCCTCAAGATGGAAGAACATACCTTTCGAAGGGTGATGAGGAGGAATTTCTTTAACCAGAAGGTGGCGAATCTGTGGAATTCATTGCCACAAAACAACAGTGGAGGGCAAGTCATTGGGTATTTTTAAAGCAGAGATACATAGGTGTTTGATTAGGAAGAGCATCAAAGGTTACCGGGAGAAGGCAGAAAAATAGTGTTGAGAGGGAAAAGTAGATCAGCCATCATCAAATGGTGGAGCTAACTCGATGGGCCAAATGGCCTAATTCTGCTCCCATGTTTTATGGTGTTATGGCTAATCTGAGGCTGAGTAACCGGTGGCAAGTGACTTCCAAAGACCCTTTACTATCTACAAGGTTCGTTAGGAATGTGATAGAGTATTGGCCATTTGCCTGGATCAATGCTTTGCCAACAACACTCTCAAAACTCGACACCATCCAGAACAAAGCAACCTGAACTTCCCGAAACATTAATTCCCTTAACGGCTGGCATGCAATGACTTCAGTGATTGCTGTCTACAAAATGCAGTGAAGTTACATGCCTCGGTTCCTCTACCCGCACCTCCGAAAACCAACCACTATCATCAAAAGAAACACAAGATGTGAGTGTATGGGATGCCATCATCTGTAGATTCCTCTCCTAGTCATACACCATTCCAACTTGAAGATATATTGCCATTCCTTCATCATCACTAGCTCCAACTCCAGGGATTGCCTACCCATGGACATTGTGGGAATACTAGATGCCCTGCAGTGGTGGAAAACAAAAGCCGAGGGACACCACACCCAAATCGCCAGTAAATGAATAAAACAGAACCTTCCCATATTTCCCTCCCTGGGGCCTTTAAGATTTTAAGTCTTAGTTTACTAACATTTAAACATGACTCTCTGAGTTAGTGACTCTCTTTTGTCCGATTCATTTTGTGTAGTAAATTGTACTTACCAGCTTTAATCATTATTTCTCTGCAAATCAGTAAAACCGTTTAAGAATGAAATAGGAATTTAAAGTCCATAATCTGATTTTATCATGTATATTTCTCCTGGACCTCAACAGTCCCACAGGCTTCCCTATTTATTTACCATCTTATTTATTTAATTTAGCTGAGGGCCAATTAGAAATAAAATTTCAAAGGGCATATTTTTTATAATGGTATTTGACTCTGCTGATTTGCGATAATTTATCTTTTCACTTATTCTGTGTCTGCCATGTTGTAAACCCAGTGAAAGAAAATAATATGTGCAGGAAAGAACTGCAGATGTTGGTTTAAATCGAAGGTAGACACAAAATGGTCACTCAGCGGGACAGGCAGCATCTCTGGAGAGAGGGAATGGGTGATGTTTCGGGTCGATACAAAGATAAAATGTAAGAGACAGTAAGACTGGCAGGAGAACTGGGAAGGGGGAGGGGATGGAGAGAGAAGGAAAGCAAAGGCTACTTGAAATTAGAGAAGTCAATGTTCATACCGCTGGGGTGCAAGCTACCCAAGCGAAATATGAGGTGCTGTTCCTCCAATTTGCACTGAGTCTCATTCTGACAATGGAGGAGGCCCAGGACAGAAAGGTCAGTGTTGAGCTCAGTCAAAACAGAGTTTTGCAGAACTCACTGACTTTATCAACTTCACGACTAATTTCCATCCTGCACTCAAATTCACTTGGATCATCTACGACATTTCTCTACCATTTCTAGATCTCACCGTCTCCATCACAGACTATCAACTGACATCTATTGCAAACCCACTGACTCCCACAGCTATCTAGACTACACTTCTTCACACCATGCTCCCTGTAAAGACTCTATTCCCCTACTTCCAATTCTTCCGTCTAAGCAGCATCTGCGCCCAGGATGAGGTTTTCCATACCAGGACATCAGAGATGTCCTCATTCTTTAGGGAATGGAGGTTCTCCTCTTCCATTATAGATGAGGCTCTCATCAGGATCTCTTTGATATCCCGTAGCTCTGCTCTTGCCCCCCCCCTCCCCCCATTCGTAACAAAGACAGAGCCCCCCTTGTCCTCGCCTTCAACTTCAGAAGCCGTCGCATACAGCACATAATCCTCCTACATTTTTGCAACCTCCAACGGGATCCCACTACTAACCACATCTTCCCATCTCCACCCCTTTCCGCTTTCGGCAGAGACCGTTCCCTCTGCAACTCCCTGGTCAACTCGTCCCTTCCCAACCAAACCACCCCCTCCCCCAGGTACTTTCCTCTGCAACTGCAGAAGATGCAACACCTGTCCATATACCTCCCCCCTTGAACCTCCCCCCTTGACTCCGTCCAAGGGCCCTGACAGTCTTTTCAGGTGAGTCAGAGGTTCACTTGCACCTCCTCCAACCTCATTTACTGTATCTGCTGTTCCAGGTGTGGACTCCCGTATATCAGAGAGATCAAGCACATGCTCGTTGATCATTCCGCTGAACACCTCCGCTCAGTCCACCGAAACCTACCTGATCTCCCGGTTGCCCAACACTTTCTCCCCCTCCCATTCCCACATCTTTTGCTCCTGGGCTTCCTCCATTGTCAGATTGAGACCCAGTGCAGATTGGAGGAACAGCACCTCATATTTCGCTTGGGTAGCTTACACCCCAGAGGTATGAACATTGGCTTCTCTAACTTCAAGTGGCCCTTGCTTTCCCTCTCACGCCAACCCCTCCCCCTTCCCAGTTCTCCCACCAGCCTTATTGCCTTCGACCACATTTTATCTCATTGCCCACTCCCCTGACATCAGTCTGAAGAAGGGTCTTGACCCAAAACATCACCCATTTCTTCTCTCCAAAGATGCTGCCTGTCCCGCTGAGTTAATCCAGCATTTTGTGTCTACCTTCGAAAGAAAATACTATGTTACTGTAAAAGCCTTTTGCTGGATGCTAGCCAAATTGAGGGCACTCATTAAGTGATAAATCATTACTGATATTTCTAATGTCAAATATTTCTCATGTCACTTCATTTTGTACAGTCCCATTCCTTTTAAGTTAGATGTATATTGTTGCCAAATAGACTACTAATCTGAATTGCATATCTTCCAAATGGCACGATTGAGTTAAATTAAAAACAGATCAATCTTTCTACTATATGTATAAGTTTTGTACTTGTTACAACAACCTGCGTAGACCGAAAGCAGGCATAGTGTGTTATAGAATCATAGACATCCAGTCATAGTCACACAGCCTGGAAGCTGGCCATTCAGCCCTATTGTCCAAGCCCAGCATGATGTTCCATTTAAGTGAGTCCCATTTGCCTACATCTGGTTAGTATCCCTCTAAACATTTCCTATCCATGTTCCTAATCAAATGTCTTTTAAATGCTGTAATTGTACCTGCCTCAACTACTTTCTCTGGCAGCTCGTTACATTTATCCACCTAAATATAAAAATTGCCCCTTGAGTTCCTATTAAATCTTTCCCCTCTCACATTAAACCTAAGTCCTCTGGCTCTTGATTCCCTCACTCTGAAAAAACAATGCTGTGCATTTGCCCTATCTATTCCCCTCATAATTTTATGCACCTCTATAAGATTACCCCTCAACTTCCTGCACTTCAAGAAATAAAGTGTTAAAGTAATGAGGGATAATGAGGACTGCAATCTTTCTGCACCGGGTAGGAAGGAACTAGAGATGCTGGTTTACACCGAAGATAGACACAAAACTATGTGTAACTATGGAGTAACTATGCGGATCAGGCAGCGGCTCCGGAGAAAATGAATAGGTGATTTTCTTCAGACCTTTTCTGCATTCTTTGATTGGGCGAGTGGATAAAGTTGTGGCAGATGCAGTTCAATTCTAAGAAAGAAAAATCAGACTACACTCTATATCATAGTGTCTTACTGCACAGAAATAGGCCCTACGGCTCACCATGTCCATGCCAACAATCACGCAACCAATGAGTGAAAATAATTTGCTGCTTCATGCCTGACACCAAAGAGTTTGCAGATGTCTGGCCTAAAGGAAACTGGACCATCTCAGACTGCAGGAGTTGCTTCGATGCCCAGCAATGCCCCTTGCCCACTACACAGCAGTGAAGAGTCCACAGTCGGGAAGCAAAACAAAAAGCTGTCAATTATATCAAATCGACAAAACACCCCAAACTGTATGGTACTTGAGTAGGACCAATGAGTGAGCAGAGAAATTCAGATGAACATGAATGGAAGTCATTAGCTGCTAGCTCACACCTACAACACTGCATAGCGGCACACTGCCAGAGCTGCTGCCTTACAGCGCTAGAGACCATGGTTCGATCTTCACCTTGGGTGCTGTCTGTGTGGAGTTTGTATGTTCTCCCTTTGACCACATGGGTTTACTCTGGTTTCCTCAAAGATGTGCAGGTTTGTAGGTTAATTGGCCTCTGTAAAAAATGCCTCTACTGTGTAGGGAGTGGATAGGAAAACGCAGAACTGGTGTAAACGGGTGATTGATGATCGGTGTGGGCTCAGTGCTGTATTTCCATGTAAATCCATGCTGTATTTCGAAACTAAAATAAAGTAAACTACACTAAAGCTAAAAAAATGCTATTGGATAGTGGCCACCACCACACAAGGATTGGACTCAGGGTGAAGCTGATGGATTTCTAGGAGGATTCTGCTTCAGTTGCTGGGCATCGAAGCAACTCCTGCAGTCTGAGATGGTCCAGTTTCCTTTAGGCCAGACATCTGCAAACTCTTTGGTGTCAGGCATGAAGCAGCAAATTATTTTCACTCATTGGTTGCGTGATTGTTGGCATGGACATGGTGAGCCGTAGGGCCTATTTCTGTGCAGTAAGACACTATGACGTGGGAAGCGGGGAGGCTATCGAGCTAGGCTGAAATCAAACCCGCACCAGCCAGCTCTTCCCAGCATTTTCCTCGCGAATGTCCGGTCCCTGGTGAGTAAAATCGACGAACTAAGGCTGCGGATCACCACACACAGACGGATCGCCGACTGCAACGCCATGGTCTTCATCGAAACATGGCTCAACGGTAACATCCCGGACAACGCCATCGAGCTGGAGGGGCGCACTGTCTTCAGGGCCTACAGAACAGCGGAGGACTCCGGTAAGACCAAGGGCGGCGGACTTATGTGAATAACACATGGTGTACGGACGTTGTTAGGATTGGTAGTCACTGCTCTGCTGACCTGGAATACCTGATGTTAAAGTGCAGGCCCTTCTATCTGCCCAGAGAATTCACATCGACTGTTATCACTGCAGTCTATGTACCCCCGGACGCTAATGCCAGGCTAGCAATGGAAGAGCTGCAAGCTGCTATCAGCAAACAACTAACTGCACACCCAGAGGGGGCATTTATTGTTGCGGGTGATTTCAACCACTCCAACCTTAAAACTGTGCTCCCCAGGTTCCATCAGCATGTTTCCTGCCCAACCAGAGGAAACAATATTCTGGACTTAGTATATACTAACATTACTGAAGCCTACAAAGCCCTCCCCCTCCCCCACCTTGGTCAGTCTGACCACCTCTCTCTGTTCCTGCTCCCCAAATACACACCTCTGATCAGACGTGTGAAACCTACCGTGAGGACAGTGAAGGTTTGGCCTGAGGGGGCTGTCTCTGTTTTACAGGAGCAGTTTCAGCAAACAGACTGGAGTCTGTTTGCTACCCAGTCCACCTTTAACTCCCAAGTGGACATCACTCATACACCTCAACAGTCCTTGGACTATATAAAATTCTGCACTGATAACGTCACTACCCACAAAGAGATAAAGACCTTCCCTAACCAGAAGCTGTGGATGAGCAGGGAGGTCAGACTCCTACTGAAGGCTCGCGATGCCGCTTTCAGATCTGGCAATGCTGAGGGATACAGCTCATCCAGGGCCAATCTGAAAATGGGAATTAGGAATGCTAAACTCAATCACAAACGGCGGATTGAGGAGCATTTCCAAAACAACTCCGACCCCAGGCGCATGTGGCAAGGAATCAAATCCATTGCCGATTACCAGAAAGTTAACACCCCCCCCCAGACAACGCCTCCCTTCCGGACGAGCTAAACCATTTCTATGCTCGCTTTGACCGGGACAACAAAACTCCAGCCACCAAAGTTGCTCCACCCCCGAATGAACAACCCCTCAGTCTCTCCACCTCTGCTGTACAAGGTGCACTGAGCAATGTGAATGAGCACAAAGCTGCCGGCCCCGATGGCATCCCCGGGCGGGTGCTCAGGGCATGTGCTGGACAACTATCCCTGGTCTTCACTGACATTTTCAATCTGTCACTGGCCCAGGGTGTTGTCCCCACTTGCCTCAAGACATCAACCATCGTGCCAGTGCCCAAACAGTCAGCCACAGGGAGTCTCAACGATTTCCGCCCAGTGGCACTCACCCCTGTCATTGCAAAGTGCTTTGAGCGGCTGATCTTGGCTCACCTCAAAGCCAGCCTCCCCCCCATACTGAACCCCCATCAGTTTGCCTACCGGACCAACAGGTCTACAGAGGACGCCATATCGGCGGCCCTACACTCTGCCCTGACCCACCTGGACAGCAATAACACCTACATCAGGATGCTGTTCATTGATTTCAGCTCTGCCTTTAACACTGTCATCCCCGCTAGCTTGATCACCAAACTCAGCGGACTTGGCATCTCCACCTCCCTCTGCAACTGGACACTGGATTTCCTCACCAACAGACCGCAGTCAGTTAGGGTCAACAACCTCACCTCCTCCACTATAACACTGAACTCAGCCCTCCTCTACTCCCTCTTCACCCATGACTGCATCCCTAAGAATGGATCCAACGCCATAATTAAATTTGCCGACGACACCACGGTGGTAGGACTGATCAGTGACAATGACGAGTCAGCCTACAGGGATGAGGTCCAGAAGCCTGACAGCCTGGTGTGCCAACAATAACCTCGTCCTCAACTCCAAGAAGACGAAGGAAATTATTGTCGACTTCAGGAAGATCAGAAGGGGCAGACATACCCCCATCCATATAAACGGGACTGAGGTGGAGCGCGTCTCCAACTACAAATTCCTCGGGGTACATATCTCGGAGATTTTGTCCTGGTCCCTCAACACCTCCAAGCTGATCAAAAAGGCGCAGCAGCGCCTTTACTTCCTGAGGAGGCTCAAGAAAGCTCACCTGTCCCCCCAGATCCTGACCAACTTTTACCGCTGTACCATCGAAAGCATCCTGACCACCTGCTTCACGGTATGGTACAGCAGTTGCACCGTAGCGGACAGGAAGGCACTACAACGGGTGGTGAAAACCGCGCAGTACATCATCGGTGCCCCGCTCACTGCCATGGATGCCCTCCACCGAAAACGGTGTCTGAGACGGGCCGGGAAGATCATTAAAGACCCCTCCCACCCCAACCCTGGACTGTTTGCCCTCCTCCCATCAGGGAGGCGATACAGGAGCCTCAGGTCTCGTACTAGTAGGATGAGGAACAGCTTCTACAATAATACCATCACATTGCTGAACTCGGAGTCCCGCCAATAGATTTCTCCAGTCTCTCCGTCCACATTGTTTGATTATTCTGTATTTTTATTTCTATATTGCACTATTACTACGGACTGACACTAAACTGCATTTCGTTGTACCCATACTTGTATTTGTGCAATGACATTAAAGTTGAATTGAATTGAATTGAATTGTACAGTCTTAATTGGATACCATTCGGAGCACTGTATTTAATTTTGGGCATCGTACCTCTGGAGGATTATTTTGATCTATAAGTTTGGCTGCCAAGCAATGTAAGATGCTGACTGCCCACATTACTCTCAATATAAGAGCCAGAAATTATATGCTCATTTTTGGCAGAGCTGGGATGAAAATTTGCACAAAGGAACACTCACAAACAGTGTTAAAAATGAGCAATAATTTATATAAATTGTGCCCATACATCATGCAGGACCTATTTATTCTTCAATAGCCCAGCATATAACTTCTTTATGCTACACTCCACATTACAGTATGTGGCTTATCAGTAGGAAGGCCCCCTCACCAGCCATACTTGCGCCAATTATATTTTGCTTACAACCACAATAGACCTCAGGTCATTGTGGGTGGCATGGTGATAGAGTTGCTGCCTTACAGCACCAGACACCCAGGTTGGATCCTGACTAAAGCTGTTGTCTGTATGGAGTTTGTATGTTCACCCTGTGACCGTGGGTTTTCTCCAGGTGCTCCGGTTTCCTCCCACACTGCAAAGCCGTACAGGGTTTGTAGGTTAATTGGCTTTGGTAATATTGTAAATTGTCCCTAGTGTATAGGATAGTGTTAATGTATGGGGTGATTGCAGGTCAGTGTGGACTCGGTGGGCCAAATGGCCTGTATCCATGCTGTATCTCTAAAAGTCAAAAACATAATCCAATTTTCCAAACAATCATGATCAAATTGTGTTAACATTAGAAGCACAGACTGATTACCCAACTCCACAACCTTTGTTACCGTTCTGTGTGTTCATTTGTCTATTCTGATTTTTTGGCAGCATTGCAACTTGGAACAAAACCTACTGACCTCGCCTTGACAACACTTCAGATGGTGTTGGAGGATGGTCTCAAGTAGCTCTGGGCTTAGAAGGCCCAACTGAAGACTAAAACATTTCAATGTGGACTGAACCTGCACTTTAGGCCATTCAGAAATGGTGCATTAAGTTGATTCCTGAGATGAAACTAGAGGATGTTTCCACTAGTGGGAGAGTCTATGACCAGAGGCCATGGCCTCAAAATAAAAAGACGTACCTTTAGAAAAGAGATGAGGAGCAATTTTTTAGTCAGAGGGTGGTGAATCTGTGGAATTCTTTGCCACAGAGGATGTGGAGACCGTCATTTGGGTATTTTTAAGGTGGAGATTGACGGATAACTGATTAGTATAGATGTCAGGGGCTATGGGGAGAAGACAGGAGAATGCACTTGAGAGGGAAAGATAGATCAGCCCTGATTGAATAGCAGAGTAGACGATGGACCGAATGGCCCAATTCTGCTCCTAAAACCTAAAACTTTGCAAGAAATGATACACTTATTCTTTTTTTGTAAGACAACACCTTCCTATGTTCACAAGTTATAGGATCAGACTTTACTTCCATAAATCACATAGAGCCCTCAATTGTACTTGTCTTCCTTGTCATCATAGTTGTAGAAATCACTAGTTAAACAAATATATCCACTCTGGGGAAACTGATGTCCAACATTACGCCGAGAATGAAAAGTGCCTTCTACAGTATAGTTTAAAATGTATACTAAATATTCATACATAAACATTTAAAATATTTATGGCCCAATGAGGACTGCTTGCCCTCAGCCCCACTCAGTATTTACTGAATAATTTTCTCCAAGGCATTTCAACAAAAAACCTTAGTTGTGTTATTGAATGTATCTGGGGAGTACAATAGGAGGACTGCTGCTTTGTGGTGCCAAGTCAATGTTTTAAGGTGAGGGGGGAGATTTAATAGGAACCTGAGGAGAAACTTTTTTTACACAAAGGGCGGTGGGTATATGGAGCGAGCTGCTGGAGGAGGGCGTTGAGGCAGATACTATCACATTTAAGAAACATTTGGACAAGGACATGGATTAGATAGGTTGAGAGGGATCTGAGCCAAATGCAAGCAGATGGGACTAGCGCTGAAGGGCATTTTGGTCTGCATGGTCAAGTTGGGCCGTAGGGCATGTTTCCACATGGTATGACTATGACTCTATTTCTTAAGAAGGTGATAGTTACCTGTACTGTCAAGCCATGTTAGTACTCTGGGGACTAACGCAAACTTGCATTAGAAATTCAAGACACTATTCATAATTCTTGATTTCACCCTAAAGGAGGCAAGAATTGTCCCATTCCACCAGCTAATCATCAAAGCAGAAGGCACAGTTTAAAAAGAGGTAACAAGAAAATCAATGCAGCATTAAAAGAGTTAAAATTAAAGGACTGGCCTCACAAAACTGTGAGCAATCCCATCCAGCCAGTCTAGAAAATAGAGGCAAGCAACAGGCTGTATCAGTGCTTGCATGAGATGGGTGCCATTTTAGTGACTGTTCAGCTGATACTATCTTGTGTGTTAGTTGAATTCTTGTTGAAAGATATTTAGTCCACGTGCCAGTGAATTCCGGGTAGATATGGTGATTAGATCCACAATGTATCCAGGTTCTGAAGACAGTTCTGGCTTCGAGTTTCACTTCATTGTTTAAGGAACTGCTGGGAAATTTTCATCTTGGACTCCCTAATTTGTTTTATGTCTGCAGTTTAATGTAGGAATACAGTTCATTTGCCAAGCATGGCCAATTCTTTCACGAGGAGATTGTCATCGGTTGAAAGCTACCTACATTTTCCACGGGATCTGAAACGTAACTAAATTTTCATGGGGTTGATGATGAGCTGTTTGCTAGCAATGTTGTTGCAGTTCTTTATATCAGGCCTCAAAGTCAAATGTGGAATGCCAGTGGAACGATGGCATTGAGTTGGTGATACAGAACATTCTTCATTTATATTGGAACTGTGGAGGAGTGCTGAGGGTTTTGTCGATTTGGAGATCTGGGCTTGTGCAAATGTAACCCATTGATTAGACAATTAACACACATATGTGGAGATAAATTGATCTGGTCACCCATTACTTCAGCTTGCTGGATATATATAATATATGTCTATATATATTGCATTCTGAAAGTATTCAGACCACTTCACTTTTTCCACATTTTGGTACGTTACAGCCTTATTTTAAAATGGATTAAATTCTTTTTTTTTTATCATCAATCTACACACAATACCCTAGAATGAAGAAGTGAAAACAGGTGTTGAGAATTTTTTGCAAAATAAATAAAAAGAAAAAACTGAAATATCACATTTACATAAGTATTCAGATCCTTTGCTATGACACTCAAAATTGAGCTTAGGTTCATCCTGTTTCCATTGATTATCCTTGAGGTGTTTCTACAACGTGATTGGAGTCCACCAGTGGTAAATTAAATTAATTGGACATGATTTGGGAAGGCACACACTTGTCTATATAAGGTCCCACAGTTGACAGTGTATGTCAGAGCAAAAACCAAGCCATGAAGACGAAGGAATTGTCCGTAGACCTCCGAGACAGGATTGTGTCGAGACACAGACCTGGGGAAGGGTATAAAACAATTTCTGCAGCGTTGCATGTCCAAAGAGCACAGTGGCTTCTGTCATTCTTAAATGGAAGAACTTTAGAACCACCAGTACTCTTCATAGAGCTGGCTGCCAGGCCAAACTGAGCAATCGGGGGAGAAGGGCCTTGGTCAGGGAGGTGTCCAAGAACTCGATGATCACTCTAACAGAGCTCCAGAGTTCCTCTGTGGAGATGGGAGAACCTTCCAGAAGGACAACTATATCTGCAGCACTCCACCAAACAGGCCTTTACGGTAGAGTGGCCAGAGAGAAGCCACTCCTCAGTAAAAGGCACACGACAGCCTGCTTGGAGTTTGCCAAAAGGCATGAGAAACAAGATTCTCTGGTCTGATGAAACCAAGATTGAACTCTTTGGCCTGAATGCCAAGCGTCACGTCTGGAGAAAACCAGGCACCACTCATCACCTGGCCAATACCATACCTAAGATGAAGCATGGTGGTGGCAGCATCATGCTGTGGGGATGTTTTTCAGCAGCAGGAACTCGGAGACTAATTAGGATCGAGGGAAAGATGAACAGAGCAAAATACAGAAAGATCCTTGATGAAAACCTGCTCCAGAGTGTTCTGGACCTCAGACTGGGGCGGAGGTTCACCTTCCAACAGGACAATGACCAAGACATGCAGGAGTGACTTTGTGACAAGTCTGTGAATGTCCTTGAATGGCCCAGCCAGAGCCCGGACTTGAACCCGATCGAACATCCCTGGAGGGACCTGAAAATAGCTGTGCAATGATACTCCCCATCCAACCTGACAGAACTTGAGATGATCCGCAGAGCGGAATGGTAGAAATTACACAAATACAGGTGTGCCAAGCTTATAGTGTCAAGAAGACTTGAGGCTGTAATCGCTGCCAAAGGTGCATCAACAAAGTACTGAGTAAAGGGTCTGAATACCTATGTAAATGTGATATTTCAGTTATTTATTTTGAATGACTTTGCAAAATTTTCTAAACACCTGTTTTTGCTTTTTTATTATGGGGTACTGTGTGTAGATTGATGATTTAAAAAACATAATAATGTAATCCATTTTAGAATAAGGCTGTAACGTAACAAAATGTGGAAACAGTGAAGAGGTCTGAATACTTTCTGAATGCACTGTACATAAACACACACACACACACACATATATATATTATATATATACTCCAAGTCTGGAGTAGAGCAGTGCAGCGGCACTAGGGACCCGGGTTCGGTCTTGACTAAGGGTGCTGTCTGTACGGAGTTTGTGCGTTCTCCCTTCGACTGCGTGAGCTTCCTCCGTGTGATCCGAAGATGGTGGGTTTCTAAGTTAAATGCTTTCTGTAATTTGTCCCTGGTGTGTAGGATAGAACTAGTGTATGGGTGATCACTGGTCAGTGGACCCGGTGGCTGAAGGGCCTGTTTCTACAATGTACCACTAAACTAAGCTAAACTAATCCACAAGAAAATAGGAAACTGTTCAAACTGCATTGCCTCCGTTCAAAAACTAAGACTATCTAACACCTTTTTGTCTCATTTTTCACCTACTCCACCCATTTGCCAATCAGACCCCTTCACCTATAGCCCCTTGCCAAACTTTGTCCTGGACCCACCTCTCGTTTCCAGCTTTCTCTTCTCATCTGAAGAAGAATCCTGACCTGAAACGTCACTCGTCCATTCCCTCCACAGTGATAGTGTCGTGAACAATTAAATGTATAATATCTGTACATTTGATCAGTAGCCCCTGCAGGAACTATACATCAGGAGGTGCAACTCCAGAGCCAATAAAATCATGGGAGACCCCTTCCACCCCTGCAACGGACTGTTCCAGCTGCTACGGTCAGGCAAACGCCTCCGTTGCCATGCTGTGAGAACGGAGAGGTTGAGAAGGAGTTTCTTCCCAGAGGCCATTCGGACTGTAAACTCCTATCTCACCAGGGACTAACTTTACTAAACGTTTTTCCTTCCGCCCACAATATTTAATATGTAAAAGAATATGTGATTGTGTTTATAGTTTGTTTGGTTGTTTGTGTGTTTGTCTTTTTGCACAAAGTCCGCGAGCATTGCCACTTTTCATTTCACTGCACATCTCGTATGTGTATGTGACGAATAAACTTGACTTGACTTGACTAAATATATCAATGCCTCTGATGTGTCAGCCCAGAATTCTTCTTCCAATAGATCCCATTTTCACAAAGATTTCTATTCCTTTTCTATTAACTAGTTTTTGTAGCTGAAATCTTGAAGGAAAATAGTTTTTTTTAAAAATTTGCATAGCTTGTCGTGCAGTCTGCACAAAATCCATAAGGAACCATATGTATGAATAATGACCATTCAATGGTACCAACCCCGACACCAAAACTATTCTGCACATCACATTCCAAACCAATTTGCAGCATAAGAGAGAAAGTAAAGGTCTTAACATGTGGTATGTATTTTAACACTTAATTCCACAATAAATGCAATATTAATGGGCTTCAGACATTAATATTGTCAACATTCAACAATGATCTTAAGCCAAACATGTTAAGTAAATCCATTCCCCCCCTCCCCCTGTGTCTAGACAGTAGAACAGCAATTAATCACCATAAATGCGATTGCAGAGTTTTTGGTTAGTGGTAAAGATAACCAAAACTATTTGCAACCACTGCTGTCCGAATTAATTCCTGCTGCATAATTTCAGGAAAAAAACATTTTACTAACTTCATTTATTCCCTTTTATCAATAATGTTGGAATCATCTATTGTAACTAACGTGACTGCCTATAATGTGACTTATGCTACTGTCAATAATAGAACCCATTTTATTGTCAATATTGTGACTTACATTTCGGTCAATGACATAACTTGCATCTCTGTCAACAATGTTACCTGTACTCCCATCAATAATGTAATCTAATATACTGTTGATAACTTAAGGATAGCTCAGTAACGTAGCTAGTCAAATTCCTCCCTCACAGCTGCAGTGACTCATGTTCAATCCTGACCTCTGAAGTTTATATTTGCTTTCTCTGACTGCGTGGGATTCCTCCAGGTGTTCTGCTTTCCTCACACATACCAAAGACGTGTAGGTTGGTAGGTTAATTATCCATTGCAAATTGTCTCCAGTGTGCTGATAAGAAGTATAATTTTGGTGAGAGTTGATAGAAATGTAAGGAGAAAAATAATGGGATTCGTGTAGGATTGTGTAGCGTAAATGAATGCTTGATGATCACCAGAGGCCTATCAACTGACTCTAGAATTTGCACTATTGATAGGGACAGAGAAGGACATGAGACCGCAGATGCCGGATTCTTGAGTAAAAAGCAGAGTGCTGGAGGAACTCAGCAGGACAGGCAGCTTCTTTGAGACCGCGCGGTGGTGTAGGTGCAGCACGGTGGCGTATAGGTAGAGCTGCTGCCTTATAGCACCTGCGACCTGACTACAGATGCTGTCTGCACGGAGTTTGTACGTTCTCCCTGTGACTGCGTGGGTTTTCTCCGGGTGCTCCAGTTTACTCCAACACTCCAAAGACATACAGGTTTGTAGGTTAAATGGCTGTGGTAAAAATTAGTAAATTGTCCCTCATGTGTAGGATAGTGTTGGTGTACGGGGTGATAGCTGGTCGGCGTGGACTAAGTGGGCAGGAGGCCCTGTTTCTGTGCTGTATTGCTAAAGTCTAACGTCTATGAAGTAAATGGACAAACGGCGTGTCAGGAAACTTATCATACTATAGACAATATTGCAGCAGTAGACCATTCGGCCCTTCGAGCCATTCAATGTGATCATGGCTGATCATCCCCAATCAGTACTCCGTTCCTGCCTTCTCCCTATATCCCCTGACTCTGCTATCTTTTAGAGCCTTATCTAGGTTTATCTTGAAAGTATCCAGAGAACCAGCAGAGAATTCCACAGACTCACAACTCTCTGTGAGAATGAGTGTTTCCTCGTCTCCGTTCCAAATGGCTTACCCCATATTCTTAAACTGTGGCCCCTGGTTCTGGACTCCCCCAACATCGGGAACATGTTTCCTGCCTCTATCGTGTCCAAACCTTTAATAATCTTATATGTTTCAATAAGATCGCATCTCATCCTTCTAAACTCCAGAGTATACAAACCCAGCCGCGCCATTCTCTCAGCATATGACAGTCCCGCCATCCCGGGAATTAACCTTGTAAACCTATGCTGTTCTCCCTCAATAGCAAGAATCTCCTTCCTCAAATGAGGGGGCCAAAACTGCACACAATACTCCAGGTGTGATCTCACTAGGGCCCTATACAACTGCAGAAGGACCGCTTTGCTCCTATACTCAACTCCTCTTGTTATAAAAGCCAACATGCCATTTGCTTTCTTCACTGCCTGCTGTACCTGCATGGTTACTTTCATACTGATCTAATTAATAGTGAAAGTTTAGTAGTGAAGCCTATATTATTTGATAAATTCAAATGTAACCTACCATGTTTTTCAGTTTTACATTTTTGGATCAGTTACAGTGTGCCTCAATTGTACATATTAATGTTTGGCAAAGCTCGCAATTTCATTAAATAGATACATCAATATTGGGGAAACAAGGAACTGCAGATGCTGGTTGTCAATAAAAAGACACAAAGTGCTGGAGAACTCAGTGGGTCAGGCAGCAACTCTGGAGTACGTGGATAGGTGACCTTTTTTAGGCTTCTTCAGACTGAAGAAGGGACCTGGCCCGAAACGTCACCCATCCACGTTCTCCAGAGTTGCTGCTCTTTGTGCCTTTTTACATCAATACTGGTCTCATGTCGAGCAGTGTGTTGAGAACTTTTCCAAGGAATGTTGCTAGCAAGAGCGAATTGCATCCTTGCAGATTTCAATGTTGACCATTGGAGTGTTCCTCATTATTTTTGCTCTTGTCATCATTGAATATGAACTGGATATGTATAAGAGGATTGTTATTCATCTCAGAGCTTCCATCATTGGAAACAGCTGTGGTGTTCCTACCCACCATATGTTGCAAATCATTTCAAAATCCTCTTGCAAATACTTGCTGTAAAGTTGATGTCCTTGTGCCAGAGTCCTTCTTCCTGGTACTATTCTATAAGGCAATTAACTTGCACAAGGCCGTCCACTTGCCTCACCATGATCGAGGGACGGGATATCTCCTCAGGGAGCCACATTAGTTCCAAGTACAATGCTACAACCAAACACAACGCTGATGAATGTATGTATTGCCGCTGAGAATGTCAGACAATTTTTGCACAGTTCTTTTTTTATATATACTTTTTATTCTGTATAAAGATTATTTTAATAAAGATTTAAAAAAAAACATAATCCCTAATCACTGAGCTGCCTCATGAACAAAATGAGTGATGTCCTCCTTTTCTTCATGATTTCTTTTCAGTGTAAATGATGGTTTCAGTTAGCTACATCTCTGGTATTTCAGATTGGAATTTTTTCATTATATTTGTCCTGCACCGTGAAGGTGTTTAGTAATCGAATAGGCAGTTGCACCAGTAACCACAGAAGTGGCAATTCTGCAGTATTTTATGTGGCACAGGTTGCCCCTTAATTTTTTTTTTGGTAAAAATCACCATTATCTTTCTTCTAATTACTCACGTCTGTTATTTCTTGCCCAATTTCCACCCATCCATTTAAAAAAGTGTTTGCCAGTCTCAAGCCACTGGGAAACACATCATACAGTAACATTGGATTAGCATGCTTTGAAAGCCACATGCAACTTTCTGAAACTAAATATCAATTCTTTATGGTTGACATTTATTGTTGGCAGAGAGTTTTATCAGTGTAAACAAAATATCAAGTAGACCTCCAGGGACATTTGTTAAAAACCAAAGAAAAACTGCCCTAGTTATATCATTGTTCTCTCGGGAGGTAGAAGGGACGGCACTTCACCGCCAGATGTTCGAGGTGTGGAGAGCATGAGTTGGACAGGACTGCCACGTCGGAACACCACGCAGAGTTGACCATGAGGCAGACGCCCCCTCCTCTCCCTTTCCCAGATGCCAGGGTACGGTCCATGCGGTGGATGGAGAACCCTTCAGGCTGGACCGCTGAGTCTGGGGAGCTGGGGGTGAGCCATGTCTCTGTGAAACAGAACACAGAGCATTCCCTCAGCTCCCTTTGATAAAGCAGTCTTGCCCTTAAGTCCTCCACTTTGTTTTCAAGGGACTGTACATTAGCCAGTAGGATAGTAGGGAGAGGGGGCCGGAGGCCCCTGCGCTTCATTCTGACCTGAAGTCCTGCCCGACGGCCACGTTTCCGGACACAATGGAGGCTTCCCCTTTGTTTCCAGGTGCTGTTCTTGCTGTACCTGCTGTTTCTGCGGACCTGCGCTGGAACGGGGATTCCCTCACAGACGGCAGCTCCAGCTCCGTAACGAACAGGGGTTCCCTCAAAGTCGGCAACTGCAGCTCCGTTGTTGCTGGGAGATCCAGCCCGTCGGCTCTGGGGGTCATCCCGGGGTTTCAAGGCACAGTACCTGGGATCCGCAGTCGGGTCGGGAGTTCCACAGCCAGTGTGGGAAAGTTTAAAGTCCTGGATTCCCGCAGCTGCGGGAGCTCGCGAAATTGCGAGAGCCTTGAGGATCTCAAGCAGCTTGTCCGAAACGGCACCGATATCTGCCGTTTTTCTGATCCTGGTAAGTTGTTGGAAGTTGTAGTTGAGCCTTTTATTTTCCGGAGCTCCGCAAAAGTCGCCGCAGGCAGGCGCCATCTTGCTGTTGGAAAAAAAAAAAAAAAAAAAAAAAAAAAAAAAAAAAAAAAACAGGCTGTTATTCATTGATTACAGCTCGGCATTTAACACAATCATCCCCTCCAAACTGGTTACCAAACTCGCAGAACTGGGTCTCTGCGCATCCCTCTGCAACTGGATCCTCGACTTCCTCGTCCACAGACCACAGTCTGTTCGTATTGGTGGAAATGTGTCAGCCTCAATAACAATCAGCACGGGAGCACCTCAAGGCTGCGTGCTCAGCCCCCTGCTGTACTCACTCTATACCCATGACTGCGTAGCGAACCACAGTGCGAACTCCATCATCAAGTTCGCTGACGACACCACTATTGTGGGGCGTATCACTGATGGGGATGAGTCAGAGTACAGAAGAGAGATCGAGCAACTGTCCATATGGTGCCAGCGCAATAACCTGGCCCTCAACACCAGCAAAACCAAGGAACTGATTGTGGACTTTGGAAGGAGTAGGAGGGGGACCCACAGCCCCATTTATATCAACGGGTCGATGGTTGAAAGGGTCAAGAGCTTCAAATTCCTGGGCGTGCACATCTCTGAAGATCTTTCCTGGTCCGAGAACACTAATGCAATCATCAAAAAAGCACATCAGCGCCTCTACTTCCTGAGAAGATTACGGAGAGTCGGATTGTCAAGGAAGACTCTCTCTAACTTCTACAGGTGCACAGTCGAGAGCATGCTGACCGGTTGCATCGTGGCTTGGTTCGGCAATTTGAGCGCCCTGGAAAGGAAAAGACTACAAAAAGTAGTAAACACTGCCCAGTCCATCATCGGCTCTGACCTTCCTTCCATCGAGGGGATCTATCGCAGTCGCTGCCTCAAAAAGGCTGGCAGTATCATGAAAGACCCACACCATCCTGGCCACACACTCATCTCCCTGCTACCTTCAGGTAGAAGGTACAGGAGCCTGAAGACTGCAACAACCAGGTTCAGGAATAGTTACTTCCCCTCAGCCATCAGGCTATTAAACCTGGCTCGGACAAAACTCTGATTATTACCAACCACTTTCTGTTATTTGCACTATCAGTTTATTTATTCATGTGTGTATATATTTATATCATGGTATATGGACACATTTATCTGTTTTGTAGTAAATGCCTACTATTTTCTGTGTGCTTAAGCAAAGCAAGAATTTCATTGTCCTATACAGGGACACATGACAATAAACTAACTTGAACTTGAACTATGTGTTAGATCTTTTCCATATATGTTGGTTACCTTACTGACAATAGTGTGGATTGCATTATTAACAATGATGTGAAGAACAACATTGCATTATAGGCACATGGAGGAATAACTTTATTGAAAGTAACATTGATTGCTTTGTTGACCATAGGGTTGGTTTCTTTAACATAATCCTTTGATTACTTTGTAGATCAAGGTGATGGGTATAATTTTGGTAGTAATGTTAGCCATTGTTAACAAGGATTGTTAGTTTGCTTTGATTTAGAGATACAGCGCAGAAACAGGCCCTTGGGCCCACCGAGTCCATGCTGACCAGCGATCCGCACACATTAACACTATCCTACACATGCTAGGGGACCGCGGGTCAAAGGAGTTGGAGGAATTGAGTGAAATCCAGGTTAGCCGGGAAGTGGTGTTGGGTAAATTGAATGGATTAAAGGCCGATAAATCCCCAGGGCCAGATAGGCTGCATCCCTGAGTACTTAAGGAAGTAGCTCCAGAAATAGTGGATGCATTAGTAATAATCTTTCAAAACTCTTTAGATTCTGGAGTAGTTCCTGAGGATTGGCGGGTAGCAAACGTAACCCCACTTTTTAAGAAGGGAGGGAGAGAGAAAATGGGGAATTACAGACCAGTTAGTCTAACATCGGTAGTGGGGAAACTACTAGTTATTAAAGATGGGATAGCAGCACATTTGGAAAGTGGTGAAATCATTGGACAAAGTCAGCATGGATTTACAAAAGGTAAATCATGTCTGACGAATCTTATAGAATTTTTCGAGGATGTAACTAGTAGCGTGGATAGGGGAGAACCAGTGGATGTGGTGTATCTGGACTTCCAGAAGGCTTTCGACAAGGTCCCACATAAGAGATTAGTATACAAACTTAAAGCACATGGCATTGGGGGTTCAGTATTGATGTGGATAGAGAACTGGTTGGCAAACAGGAAGCAAAGAGTAGGAGTAAACGGGTCCTTTTCACAATGGCAGGCAGTGACTAGTGGGGTACCGCAAGGCTCAGTGCTGGGACCCCAGCTATTTACAATATATATTAATGATCTGGATCAGGGAATTTAAGGCAATATCTCCAAGTTTGCGGATGACACTAAGCTGGGGGGCAGTGTTAGCTGTGAGGAGGATGCTAGGAGACTGCAAGGTGACTTGGATAGGCTGGGTGAGTGGGCAAATGTTTGGCAGATGCAGTATAATGTGGATAAGTGTGAGGTTATCCATTTTGGTGGCAAAAACAGGAAAGCAGACTATTATCTAAATGGTGGCCGACTAGGAAAAGGAGATGCAGCGAGACCTGGGTGTCATGGTACACCAGTCATTGAAAGTAGGCATGCAGGTGCAGCAGGCAGTGAAGAAAGCGAATGGTATGTTAGCTTTCATAGCAAAAGGATTTGAGTATAGGAGCAGGGAGGTTCTACTGCAGTTGTACAGGGTCTTGGTGAGACCACACCTGGAGTATTGCGTACAGTTTTGGTCTCCAAATCTGAGGAAGGACGTTATTGCCATAGAGGGAGTGCAGAGAAGGTTCACCAGACTGATTCCTGAGATGTCAGGACTGTCTTATGAAGAAAGACTGGATAGACTTGGTTTATACTCTCTAGAATTTAGGAGATTGAGAGGGGATCTTATAGAAACTTATAAAATTCTTAGGGGGTTGGACAGGCTAGATGCAGGAAGATTGCTCCCGATGTTGGGGAAGTCCAGGACAAGGGGTCACAGCTTAAGGATAAGGGGGAAATCCTTTAAAACCGAGATGAGAAGAACTTTTTTCACACAGAGAGTGGTGAATCTCTGGAACTCTCTGCCACAGAGGGTAGCCGAGGCCAGTTCATTGGCTATATTTAAGAGGGAGTTAGATGTGGCCCTTGTGGCTAAGGGGATCAGAGGGTATGGAGAGAAGGCAGGTACGGGATACTGAGTTGGATGATCAGCCATGATCATATTGAATGGCGGTGCAGGCTCGAAGGGCCGAATGGCCTACTCCTGCACCTAATTTCTATGTTTCTATGCTAGGGACAATTTTACATTCATATCAAGCCAATTAACCTTCAAACCTGTGCGTATTTGGAGTGTAGGGGGATACCAAAGATCTCGGGTAAAAACTCGCCCAGGTCACAGGGAGAACGTACAGGGTGAGGTGAGGAGTGGGAGTTAGAGGGGTAGGAAGGGGTTAGGGAGGGGAGAGCAGTTATGGAGGGAGTGACTGAGGGTAGAGGAAAGGAGAGGGAGGGAGAGCTGAGGGAGGGAATGGGAAAGAAGATGGAGGGTGAAGAGGGGGAGGGAGTGCTGGGGGTTGAGGGGAAATGAGCCGTGTCTGCGCAGTTGGGGGCTATGCGTGAGAGGTGCAATGTTGCGTTGGGGGGACGGGTTGCATTTGGGGAACGGGTGAGTGGTGGAATATTGCATTGGGGAACGGGTTGCGTTGGGGGACCTGGCTTCCCGTGTGACAGGGACCCAATGGGTCTCACTTAATCTAGTATGACAATAAAACTCTCTCGACTTTTGAATAATTGATCCTTGCACTGATGGTGGAAGTGTTAGCTATTATTAGTTAGTGGACGGAATGTATGCAATCAAAGCCCCTGTGTTGTATCCACCCATCATTTGCCAGCCTTTGCCACATCCCCTCCTTTCTTTTCCAGCTTTCTCCCAACTCCTCCATCAGTCTGAAGAAGTATCCCGACCCGAAAGGTATCCGCCCTTTCCCTCCACGGATGCTGCCTGATCCGCTGAAATCTTCCAGCACTTGGTGATTTTCTCAAGATTCCAGCATCTGCAGTTCCCTGTGTCCACACTGACTGCTAATATGCGCATTTGTCCTCTTACTCTGCCCAGACTTACTATTAAGTCACAGAGCCTTCCATAAGGTACTGAGCCAAAGAAGTGGATGTACCTGATATTTAGAACATTATCTTTACTCCAGGCTTAGCTGGCTGAACTAGTCTGGTCCTGCTCATTTGAATGGGAGAGCTAAGCTAAGGAAAGTAGACAGTAAGTAAATAGTAAGTTGTTTTTTTTTGTTGTTTAGTTTTATTAAAACATTATTTCAATGTGTTTGTCACTAATCAACCTGACCTATACTCCTGTGCCCTGGTTAGTGACAAACCAAGGAGCTTACTTTACTCTAGACTTTATAGATACAGTGTGGAAACAGGCCCTTCTGCCCACCGAGTCCACACCACCCAGCGATCACCCGTACACTAGCACTATCCTACAAACTAGGGATAATTTACAATTTTACCAAGCCAATTAGCCTACACACCTGAACGCCTTTGGAGTGTGGGAAGAAACGGGAGATCCCAGAAAAAAGCCATGCAGTCATAGGGAGAATGTACAAACTCCGGACAGACAGCACCTGTAGTCAGGATCGAATCCAGGTCTCCGACGCTGTGAGGCAGCAACTCTACCGCTGCACCACCGTGCCGCACACTCATACACAACTCTACACCCGAGTGCATTGTTGGTGTTGATCCTGTCAGTGAAGCACTGTTATGGGCATGCTGTGGAGAACAGAGGTACTTGGGCAACAACTTTCAGACTTTCATGTTGAAATTTCATACAGCCTTCAAATCATAACATCATAAGAAATGGAAGCAGAGTTTGTCTATACAAGCAGATATACAAGGAACTGCAGATGCTGGTTTACAAGATACAAAGAGCAGGAGTAATTCAGCAGGTCAGGTCAGGAGTTTGTCTATACACCCTCTTGAGTCTACTCTGCCATTCAATAAAACAATAGCTGACCTAAACCTTCTGTGTGATGCTTCAAATATACTTCTGTGTGATGACTCACAATTACACCAACACCAGTCTAAGTCTCACTATTATTCTCAGCGTAACATCCAGACCTTTATTGACAGTAGTTTTGCACACATTCTTGATTATATTATTGATTGCTATGTAAGCAGTATTTATAACATTGCCAAGAAAAAGATATGCTCTATGATAGTCGATGGATCTGTTTAAGTCCATAACATTTATAGAATCCCAACAAATACTTTATTCCACCCAATTAATGTCCACCCTATTCCCAACAAGTCTGCTCATTCTACCACTGCGTACACAATGTTGTAGTTTGGTGTTTGCTTCCCCTGTGGCATCTAAAGGCATTCTTATAAATTTTGCTTAGCCCCTTGACTAGTTTAATGAAATGATTTCAGAACTCTCTGCAGAAATATGTCGACACTGCTATATTTACTGCATTTAAAGCCAGACCATAAAGGGCCCCTTTGCCACATTGCTGTTAAGGTAAAAGGAGAGGAGGTGGGAGTGAGCGTAAGCCTTTTGGGGGCAATATTATTTCAGATCTCCCAATTTATAGAAGAATATAATAACTCATGCAGACTTATTTGGGTTTCTAAATAAGAATATTAAGTTTCTAACCACATCCTCTTGGAATGACCATCTAGGTGGGGTCCAATAAACCATGCTGGACTGAGCAATTTCCAACACCAGTATCACTACTGTACTTCGAAATATAAAACTTTAATTTGGGGATATGCGAGCACGCGATATTTGTATAAATAGCACACTAGTATTGGTAACTCCTGCTCTGTGTGTTTTAAAAACATAGAACCCTATTTTAAAGTAACCTGAACTCAAAATAAAGCCTAACTTTTCCATTTGATGGCAAGCACATATTGCTGGCTGCTCGTGATGCTTCCATCTTCCCACTGACTTGATGGGGGATTTCACAATGGAAATTATGATCATTGCTACTTTAAAATGTCATGGTGTCCCTTACAGCAAACGTGGGATCTATGTGAACTGAAAGCAATGAAATTCTATTCCTGTATAATTTTTAAGTGTTTCAGAATCAAACTGTTTAGTTTAATTTATTGTCACGTGTACCGAGGTAAAGTGAAAAGCTTTTGTTTCGTGGAGTCAGTGGAAAGACAATACATGATTACAATTGAGCCATCCACAGTGTACAGTGATAAAGGGAATAATGTTTAATGCAAGATAAAGTCCAGTAAAGTCAGATTAAAGATAGTCCGAGGGTCTCCAGTGAGGTAGATAGTAATTCAGGACCACTCTCTAGTTGTTGGTAGGATGATTCAGTTGCCTGACAGCAGCTGGGAAGAAATTGTCCATGAATCTGGAGGTGTGCGTTTTCACACTTCTATACCTCTTGTCTGATGGGAGAGGGGAGAAGAGGAAGTGGCCGGGGTATGACTTGTCCTTGATTATGCTGGTGGTCTTGCCGGGGCAGCGTGAAATGTAAATGAAGTCAATGGAAGGGAGGTTGGTTTGTGTGATGATTTGGGCTGTGTCCACATTTCTCTGCAATTTCATGTGGTCTTGGATGGAGCTGTTCCCAAACAATGCTGTGATGCATCCTGGTACAAATTCACCAATGATCTACAGTACATAGAAGATAGAACATTACAGCACAAGAACGTGCCCTTCAGCCCATAGTGTCTCAGCAGAGCATAATGCCATCTACCTGCACATAATCAAGCCTTGATCAGATTGGGCACTGGGTAGCTGGCAGTGCATGCCTGTCCTATATCACCCATACTAGAGATAAACCTTAGCGCCCTTATTCTTATGTTAAAGCTGTTCTTGTAGTCCAGGCTCAAATGTTTCCTCGGTGTATGTGTCTGCTTCATTGTTGCAGCTATTGTTACCAAATTTAATTCATACACCCAATGCAACATAATTCTAATTGATATCTCTACTCCACTCTCAATGGCTTTCATTTATAAGCGTGGCACACATTTTTGCTGGCACATGAGAGGTTGAGGGGAGACGTGATTGAAGTATATAAAATTATGAGAGGCGTATTTAGGGTAGACAATCAGAACCTTTTTCCCAGGGTGGAAATGTCAATGACCAGAAGGCATAAGGTGAGAGGGGAAAAGTTTAAAGATGAAGTGAGGGGGAAATGTTATCTTAGACGGAGAGTGGAGGATGTCTGGGAGGTGATATCAGGGATTGCGATAGAGGCACATGCAGTAGTGGCATTTAAAAGGCGTTTTGGATAGGCAGAGAATGGAGGGATATGGATCATGTGCAGGCAGATGAGATTATTTTATCTTGACATCATGTTTGGTACGAACATCATGACCAAAGGGCCTGGTACTCTGCTGTACTGTTCTATGTTTCATCTTCGATGTTAAGTATGGGGAACAATAAAACAATGTCACATTGTAGGCTTGGAGATGCTAATAGTATTCTCTGGAATGCAGGAGTTTGCGGGGAGACCTGATAGAAGTATATAAAATTACGAGAGACATTGATCGGATAGAAAAGTCAGAATCTTTTTTCCCAGGATGGAAAAACCAAATACTGTAGGGCATAATTATAAGGTGAGAGAGGAAATGTTTAATGGAGATGTGCGGGAGAAATGTTTTTTACACATGCCTGGAACGTGCAGTTTGGGGTGATGGTTGATGCAGATTCGATAGTAGCTTTTAAGAGGCTATTTGATAGGCATATCAGGGCTCTCACTTAACTTTTTTTCCCTGTTGCCAGCCGGGCAACCTAGGCAGCTTTTTAGGTTGCCGAATTTCTGTTTAGATGGTCATTTAAGGTGGCTTGCATGACGCGTACGTAGTGCATAGTTACCAGTCGGAATTATGCTCAATGAAGCATTCACATATTATTTCTGCTTCAAATAAAGTCACAAACTAAACACATTCACCAATCAAGACATGATATATACCACAATGACATGCAGCAAAATTATAATACAGTATCTCAACTCTTTTTACACATTGCAATTAATGCAATTTCTATTATTTCTTTCCACTTCCAAACAAAAATGTGGTTGGATTATTCAGCGTATGATCAACCTGTGTCAATAAATCCTGGACCATGGTAACATATATGCTTATTGATGCAAGCATGTTTTCTGTGAAGGACCGAAAATTATCATGACATGGCCATAGCATGGGTCTTTTCCTCTTGAATCTTCAATCATCATTCTCTGTTGTGCCCAGTCACAGCAAGGTAAGTTGATGATGAATTGAATCGATCCGTTTGACACCTTTGAAGGAAGACACAGTAACAACATTAAGAGGTGAAAAATAGATACATAATATATTCCTTCTGCTCTAGGATCTTGTAATTTAAAAGAAATCAAGAGAATGGAAGTGTACTTTGATTTTCTTTTTCTTGTAACATACTTGTTACATTATTATTATTATTATTATTATTATTATTATTATTATTATTATTATTATTATTATTATTATTATTATTATTATTATTATTATTACCTGACCAGACCTATACCATATTTTTGAATGTACATAGTACTTCTTTTACTCTGTGCCCACTAGGAAGATGAGTCATGGAAGTAGGTGACTATGTTGAATCAATCATGGAACTTGGCAAGTGAGATAAAATAAAAATGGCTGAAGTGGGTATCTATTTATTTATTTATTTATTTATTTGGGGATGGGGGGGGGGGGGGGGGGGGGGGGGGGGTATCAACTTTAAATGAACAGAAACATTATATTTGTGAGAACTTGTGTGACTTTTCTGCTTGATATTTAAACCATCCTGAAAAGCAAAGTAAAGTTCAAATACATCTAAAAGTCATTTTAATTGTCACCTGAGTTGCTCTCGAGCAGACCACCCCCCTCATCACACTTGTCACTGTCAGGGTGAGGTCCCGAGGCAGATGCTGCAGCTGGGCCTTCTCTCATGTCAGGCCTCCTTGCCCTCATCCCTCCTGCGTGCCACAAGCTGATGGCTGGCCGGGGATCAAAGTCCTTGATGTTACTGGCATGCAGCATGATGAGGAGCTGGTCCGTCCTGGAGGGAACTTCTGATGGTGGTCTTCAGCCGGCTGAAGCCTCCCTCAGCTTCAGCTGAACTTGCCGGTATGGTAAGGACGAGGTCAAGGAGAGTGCAGATGTTGGGTAGCTCTTCTGGTGTGGGACTTCAGGAACACCATGCTGTATCACAACAACCCTTTCAGCAACATGGCTGTTACTTGAGCACTACAGTCGAGCATTAGGGGGAGCTACAATGCCCAAATTTCGGGGTTGGTTTCTGATGTCTGAATCGTTCAGTTTTATTTTGTATTGTTCCGCTTCCAGATCCAAATCACCGTCTCTAACTTCACAGGGATGGATTCAGTGAGTGTAGACTGAACTCCCCTCTCCCCTCCACCCCCCTCCCGCCCCATCCTCCCTTCTCCACTCCCCCCCCCTACCCTTCTCCCTTCCCCTCTCCCCCCTTCTTCCCTTCCCCCCTCTTCCTCCTCCCCGCTCCACTCTTCTCCCCCTTCTCCACTACCCCCCTCCCCTCACATCCCCTTCTCCCCCTCTCCCTCCCTTCGCCCATTTTACACCCCCCCCCCCCCCCCCCTCGCACTTTCCCCGATTGGAAGAGAGATCTGCCTCTGGGACAACTCGTGACTAACAGTTTAGTTCCCATGAGGACATCAGGAGTTCGAGTCCAAGCCCTGGGGCCCCTGTCTCACATTTAGATCAGAGATATAGTGCCCTTCGGCCCACCGAGTCCGCACCGACCAGCGATCCCCCACACGCTAGGGATAATTTATAAATACCAAGCCTATCAACCTAGAGTTAGAGTTAGGGTTACCTCCCGCCCTCCAAAGGTGCACAGGTTTATATAAATTGTCCCTAGCATGTGTGGGATAGTGTGCGGGGGATCGCTGGTCTCAGGCTGGGTCTACAAATGGGGGTGTTGGGGAAAGTGGGGGGAGGGGGAGAAGCGATGGGGGGGGGGGGGAGGGGAGAAGGGGAAGAAGAATGGAGCGGGGAGAAGGGAGGAAGAGGGGGAAAGGGAAGAAGGAGGAGAGGGGAGAAGGGTGGAGGGGAGGGGAGAAGGAGGGATGGGGGCAGGAGAGAGGAAGAGGGGGGTGGAGGGGAGAGGGGAGTTCAGTCTACACTCACTGAATTCATCCCTGTTAAAAGTTAGAGACAGTGATTGGATCTGGAAGCGGTCCAATACATCTGTAAAACTGAGCGATTCAGACATCTTTTCATTTGCACAATTGATTTTATTGTATTAATTTTAATATATTAATGTTTAAAATCCATGAATTGAAGGAAGAATATTATACAGCCTATCTGTGGTCCCTAACCCTAACAAACCCCTAACCGGGCATCACCCGAAGGAGAGCCTTCGTCAGCGTGTATGTTGTGCAACTTGGACAGCAGGCGGCCTGATGCAAACTGTGCTGGCGTTTCTCAGAGAGCTCCTGCCTTATCCTTGTTCCCTGCCTTGCCCTGTGGAGTCGCTGCTTGTTTGTGAACCAGCGGCTCAAGCAGTGGATTGCCGCTCAACACTGCTGCAAATTGTTCTGTTGCTGTTGTTTCCTTAAAGGGCCTGCCCCACTTTATGATTTTTTTCGGCGACCGCAGAGCGTCAGTGACTGACACCGTTTAGTTTAGTTTAGAAATACAGCACGGAAACAGGCCATTCTGCCCACCAAGTCCACTCCAACCAGCGATCCCTGTACACTAGCACTATCCGACACACTAGGGAAATTTTACAATTCTTACTTAAGCCAATTAACCTACAAACCTGTATGTCTTTGGAGTGTGGGAGGAAACTGGATCTCCCGGAGAAAACACACGTGGTCATGGGGAGAATGTATAAACTCCGTACAGACAGTACCCGTAGTCAGGATCGAACCATGGTTTCTGGCACTTTAAGACAGTACCTTACCCGTGCATTGACTGATTCCACACCTGCACTGTTACCACCAATGTCCAGTTTTATGTCTCTATAAGTCCCAAGAGGAAAAGCCTAATTACAATGGAGGCTTTGGAGAGGTTGCAAAGGAGGTTTACCCGAATTTTGCCTGGATTAGAGGATTTCAGCTGCAGGAAGAGGTTGAATGGACTTGGATTGTTTTCTCTGGAACCTTGGAGGTTTAGGGGATACTTGATCGAAGTATATAAATTATGAGAGGCATAGATAGATAGGGAAGCCATCCCAGTCAGAACCATTTTTCCCAGGGTGGAAATATCCTTCATTTCCATAGGGCATAGCTATGAGGTGAGAGGAGGTACGTTTAATGGAGATGTGCAGGGCATTTTTTTTTACACAGGAACACATTGCCAGGGTAGTGGTGGAGGCAGATACAACAGTGGCGTTTAAGAGGCTTTCTGATAGGGACATGGAAGTGCAGGGAATAGAGAGATATGGACCATATACAGGCAGATAAGATCAGTTCAACTTGGCATCGTGTTTGACACAAACATTGTGGGCCGTTCCTGCGCTGTACTGTTCTATATTCTATGTTCTATGTAAGAGGACAATCAGTTCTAAGTATCTTTCTGTCGTATGCCACGGTGGCATAGGAGGAACAAGGTGCTGATGATGATAGGAATCAACCCCTACACAGCATTGTGTGATGCTGCTGCCATCTCTCAGGGCATCTGTATTAGACGTGTCTCCAATCTTGACAACGGAGCACTTACTAAAGGTGCACCAAGTAGCTAAATCCATGCCAGGAATCAGCAGTCACCCTTGCAATGTCATCCCAGTCCCATGTCCCTTCATTATTGCATGAGAACCATGGCGCCCAGCCTGGAGTGGATCCGAGGCTCCTGCTCACCTCCGAAGACCGAAACTCCACCCAAATCTTCAATCTGAAGCAAAGTATCCAGAGCGCCGCTGAGTTGACGACCAGTCCAGGGCGAAGGATGGGATATGGGCCACGTATTGGAAGGTCTTCACAAACTCGGAGTCGGTCGTGTTGTTGACGCGGCAGGAGGAGAGAGCCGGCGACACCGGCAGACGCTGGACAAAGGGCCGGGATGAAACCGGGGGCTCTAACTTTGCGCCGTCAAAGCCGGCTGCAGGAGTCGCCTCCCCCCCCCCCCCCCCCCCCCCCCCCAGGCACAAAGGCTGAAGGCCTGGACAGGAACTGGCGAACCAAATGAGGTGCAACAGACCTTTATAACCATCTGCAGCTTGGACGATGTAATATAGTACCAAAATCTGGCGACTGTTGCATATGGACTCAGTTTGCCTGTTTCCATGCATGTGATACATAATCGGGGATTGTCTTTATGTATGCCAATAATCACACTGATCTATATACAAAACATTTTTTTACTGTATCTTTGGTACACAAGACAATAAAAGAGCCATTGAGAAGTCGGCTGCAATCTCTCCTCGATGATAACCCCTGGAGAAGCCCATAGGAAATGCCACCTGCTCCTGAGTAAACTGTCGGTGGGATCCAGAAAAGCAGCTGGCATATTACAATACCTTAGAGGCAATCGCGAAGAAAGTTCAGTCAAAAGAAAAGAAATACTGAAAAATATATTTGTGTCCTACAGAAATTTGAAGGTCTTCAGCCAATTTACCCACTAAGGGTCCCGACCCGAGACGTCACCTATTCAAGTTCTCCTGAGATGCTGCCTGACCCACTGAGTTACTCCAGCACTTTGTGTCCTTACTCAGGAATTCCTCATTTTCCATTTGAAGAGCTGATTCTGATAGCTGACGCTGAGTGTTAATTGCCCGAGGTTTAACAGCTCTTTAAAGTCTGAAAAAAACAAAAATAGCCAGGAAGACTTTTGACTGGGTAAAGTTAATGATGCAAAATCATAGTTATGATTTTTAGATCGGTCTTTTTATTTTGTCCAATGTTACTTTAAAAAAATTGCAGTAAGAAGCAAACAAAATTCAAAAATCTGTGGGTAGAGCAGTCAGAATAGCAATTAAATTTCTCCAATCCATAATAAAGCAAATTCAAAACAGATTCATTTGACCTTATTGGATCGTGTCAAAGATCATCCAGTTCATTATAAAGGAAACACACAACATTAATTAGTTACTTCTAAATGCCATGACTTTGTCAATGTTCACAAACCCGTTTTATTTGACATCCTTAGCGAACAAGTTTCACAAACGTTGATCAATGTTGAAGCTTTGGTATTTAAATACCACATAAACATTTTCAGGGAAAGATTGACATTGGCCAAGATTGATCTGAATGCTATCATGTTTGCCTTTTATTCTTGCGACAAAGATCATTCTGGATTATCTTAAAACGAGTTCTTGATTGCACTGTTCAGATGTGCACAGTGTGCAAATCCAAGTATGTTTAGAAAAAGAAATCTTGTAAAATACCTGGGAATGTTAATAATGCGTCGTAGAATTTTACAGCACAGGAGGAGGCTATTTGATTCATTACACCTCTCTGAAAGAGTTCTCCATTAGCCCCTTGATGAATGCCACATTTTTCAAGTTGTTTTCTGTTTCACAGGCCCTCTGGCCCTGTGCTTCCAAACTAAAGTGCTAACACTTGCTTTTATGTTTCTGCTCTTCCTGTGTTGGGCTGCAATACCCAATTTTTTTTAACATATTTATTTAAAGAAAATGGGTGTCACTGAGAAGGCCAGCATTTATTGCCGATCTCTAACCCTCGCCCAGAGCTATTGGCTTCGTTTTGAAATGCATTATTCCTTTTGGTGAAAATACTCCTCCTATAAGGTCCCCGGATTTTGGACTCGGAGCCAATGAGGCTACAACAGACTAGTTCCAAGTCAGGAAGTTGTGGGAAACACACAAAACATGCTATTTCTGGTCCTTGTCTTACTTACTGGGGAAATTGCAGATCCGTTGCAGTATGTGAGTAAAGTAATTTTGCAAATAATACACACTGCAGCCACGGCATGTCCACGATGGCAGGAGTGGATGTTTAGGGTGATGGATTATGTGCCAACCAAGCGAACTGCGTTATTCTGAATGGCATTGAACCTCTTGAGTATCACTGGAACACAAGTGCAAAGTATTCCATTACTCTCCTAACTTGTGTAGGGAGATGCTGGAAAAGCTTTGGCAAGTCATGAGACGAGTTTAATGTGAATGGCATGATGATGCATATATTAGTGCTGCTGCCTCACATCCCCACCGACCAAGGTTCAATTGTAACCTCGGTTGTTGTCTATATTAATCTATCAGCTCATAGAGTGATACAACGTGGAAACAGGCTCATCGAGCCAACTTGCCGACACCGACCAACATGTCCCATCTACACTAGTCCCACCTGCCTGCTCTTGGCCAATAGATTGTAAAGGCAGTGTAATCCAGTGGATAGAGTAAGACTCTATTTGAATGAAGATGATCTTTGCTTGGCATTTCAATGTTGTCTTACACACGTCCTCCCTGTGGCAATGTGGGTTTGTGCCTGAATACTCTATTCCTTGGAACGCAGGGGGATGAGGGGTGATTTTATAGAAGTGTACGAAATCATGAGAGGAATACATTGGGTAAACGCAGAGTCTCTTGCCCAGAGTAGGGGAACCGAGAACCAGAGGGCATAGGTTTACCGTAAAAGGCCTGCCCCACTTGGGCGTCATTTGCGTGTAATTTACGCGTCATCGTTTATGCATCATGATGCACGACGCGCACATAGTGCCGCGCACGTGATGCGCGCATGGTGCGTTGTGACGTAGGCAGTGATGCGTGGCAAATGACGCCCACGTGGGACAGGCCCTTGAGAGTGAATCAAATAGCCTATAGTTTTGTTTATTTTATTGTCACATGCACCGAGGTATCGTGAAAAGTTTTTGTTGCGTGCTAACTAGTCAGTGGAAAGACAATACATGATTTACAATGGAGCCACCCACATGATTATGTTTTACGACCTGTGGAGTTTTTTTTTCTATTTACTTCAATTCCACTGGTCAAACCACATATGGCTAAAAAATTGCTTTGATGTTAAGGATGGGCATTCTCCCCCCCAACTTTAGAATATGGCCTGTTTGGATTGTAAGTAATCACACTAATTAGTTATTGACAATGGCCACATAATTGGTTGTACAGTGGGTAATGAAGAAAGGCAATTTTAAGATTACAACAGAATCTAGATCATCTGAGACAGTGGACCAATGAAGGGCAGATGAAAGTTAAATGTGAAGTGATGTATTTTAGGAGATTCAACCAGGACAGGACATACACGGTGAGCGGCAGGCCCAGGGCAGAGTTGTAAACCTGAGAGATCTATGGATTGATACATGGTACAAAAGTGGTGAACGGGGAGATAGGATGATGGAGAATGCAAATGGCATGCTTGCCTTTATCGCTCGGGGCACTGAGTTCAAGAGTGACACAGTACAATGGACACTGGACAATTACTGCCCCGTCAACACACTTGCAGTCATCAGCAAATTGATGGAAGCAGTTGACGACGGTAATATGAAGCACTCACCACACCGTACACGGCCTTAGTAAGACCACACCTAGAATATTGTGTGCAGTTCTGGTCGCCAAACCATAGCCGGAATGTGTTTAAATGAGAGAGGATGCAGAAACCATTCACAAGGAAATGTCATATCCAGGTGCGGTCTAACTAACGTCTAATTAGTATATTCTAGTTTGGAAACCCAACTAAAAATTGGGTGAGTGCTTCACATTACCATCATCAACAACTACCATTAATTTGCTGATGACTGCGAGTAGGCTGATGGGGCAGTAATTGTCCAGTTTGGATTTGCCCTACATTTTATAAACGCCACACATTTAAACCATTTTCCACGTTGTTGGATAGACACCATTATTAAAGCCATACCAAACCAGCTTGTGTTCATACTCCACAGGAATCTGTCTCATGCTTCTTCGTCTCATCCGAACATCACGCCCTTAGCATCCCATTCTCTCTCACGTTCCTGTCTAGCTTCTCTGGAAATGCAACAGTGGGAGCTGATATCATTTTACAGTGTAGCAACCTTGGGGAGGAGGTATACAGTTTCTAGCCATTAATCACACACTGCCAATTTGTCACAATTTCCATCCCAGAATCCAGTTGTTGCACTGAAGTTCGGCAGAATAAAGGCAGGCGGCTGCCAATGCCAGTTTTATTCCTCTTATGTTTCAGTGAGGTACTTTTGCTGGGTTGCTTGGCCATTGCTGAGGAAGGTAGGAGTCAACCACGTTACTGTGAGTCTGGAAATACATGTGGGTGAAACTGTCCAAATAAGGATGCACGTTTATTTTCCAAAGGATTTTAATGAACCAGATGATGGTTACATTGGTTCATCATCATCGTCCCTGGCTTAACTACTTATTTTAAATAGTTTAGCAGATCTAATCAACTGAATTTAAATTTTGGGCATTTCAACGAAAGGTTTGAATTGTAATGGTTGTGTCGTACCTGTGGAAGGAAAGGGAGAGTTGATGTTTAGGGTCAAGACCTTGAATCAGGTCCCTGTTGCAGGGATAGACACAAAGTGTTGGACTTATGCCCCTGTCCCACTTAGGAAACCGCTGGAGACTTTGCGCCCCACCCAAGGTTTCCGTGCGGTTCCCGGAGGTTTTTGTCAGTCTCCCTACCTGCAACCTCCGGCAACCACCTGCAACCAGCAGGTCAGGTAGCATCTCTGGAGGAAATGACTCTGCCGTGCCCAGCTCTTGCTAGTCTGACACTGTAACCTGCTGCCAAAGAGAGAGTCGCACCATCAAAGAGTGACAACAACAGTGATCCCTAACAGTGCAGTGAGGGTACAATGGTCAAACCAGACTATTAATCCAGAAACCTGGACTAACAGATTCAAATTTAGTTTAGTTTTAGTTTGGAAAAACAGGCCCTTCGGCCTGCCGAGTCCACACCGACCATTGATCCCCGCACATTAACACTACCCTACACATACTAGGGACAATTTTACATTCATACCAAGCCAATTAACTTACAACCCTGTACGTCTTTGGAGTGTAGGAGGAAACCGAAGATCTCGGAGAAAACCCACGCAGGTCGTGGGGCGAACGTGCAAATTCCAAACTGATAATCATCTGTAGTCAGGATCGAACCCAGCTCTCTGGTGCTGTCAGGCAGTAGCTCCTCCACTACACCACCATGCTGCCCATCGCAACACAAATTTAAATTCAGTTCATTAAATAATCTGAAAGATTTTAAAAAATCTAATCTCAGGATGATGACTATGAAAGCACCAGATGGATGTAAAATCCAATTTGGTTCACTAACAAAAACCTATCTTCTAGAAAGGAATTGGCCACCATTTCCTTGTGGGTTAGGCCTCACTTTTACTTCAGACCCATGGCAATGTGGTTGACTCTAACCTGCCCTTGGAAATGACCCAGCAAACCAAAAATTTCACGTGGAAACGTGGCAAGAATGAAACTTGATAGACCTCTTGATATTGACCTCCGTAGCAGAGTCGAGCTGTTTACTAAACCTTCCAAATTCCTCTTACGAACACCTGGGTAATGACACCTAAGCTTGAACAGATGGAGCCAGTGACATCGGGCGAGAGGCAAGGCCACTAGTGGAGGGGAGTGAACTGGGGTCGGGCCTACTGCACTCTTGTGGTCGGCTGTGGGAGGCACCCCCGGGGAACAAAGAATGGGCGAAGAGAGGGAAGGAAGGAGATGGCTGGAGGCCCTCAACAGCCTGCCACTTGCCTGGAACGGGCACCGCTCATAAGAACCAGAGTGTGGACTTTGAAAATGACGGCAAAACATGATGCCTCTTGCATGCAGGATCAGTAGACGTTTCTGTGCACTTGCCAATCAGTATGGAAATACTCTACTGGACTGTTTGTAAGGAAAATAATGTCACTATGTTAAAGCGCATCGCACAGGTGACAATAAAAGTACCATTCAACCATTGAGTTGTCTCACAGATTGCCAAAGCGGCAGAAAGTCGAAGCCACTAAATTTCACAAATTGTACCTTGATGGCAACACGCCAAACTCTCCAAGATAAGCCCCGAGTATATCATGTCCCACCAGTAGATAATACCTGCGTATATCATGTCCCACCAGCAGGAGAGACCTAACTAAATGCAGTGGGAATAAAATGGTCAGGAATGGTCCAGGATATCCTCAATATGGAGTACAGAGTACGTAACGCCCTGTCAAACATGGCAAGCAAACCTTCTCCTGAATGTCACTAATTATTTTCTCTCAGCTGCTGAATCGATGCTCCACAACGTTGAACTATATATGACATAAGAACTGGGTAAAATCAAAAATATACTCTGGCTGGAGGGATTTCAGTGTCCGAGAGAGACTGCATCGCAGCACCACGGGTGACCATGTTTAACATTGCATTCCTCCACTTTCTATCATCTCAGCATATCCCTCACTACAATATTGTAAAAGAGCCATGTATCTACACTGGTTCAATGAAGAGTGAGGAAGAAGTGTGGCTCAGTTGCTAGAGCTACCGCCTCACAACGCCAGAGACCTACATTTGATCCTGACCTCAGCTGCTGTCTGTGTGGAGTTTGCATGTTCTCCCTGTGACTGCATGGATTTCCTCCGTCCAGATGCTCCAGTTTCCTCCCACACCCCAAAGACTTGCAGTTTTGTAGATTAATTGGTCTCTGTAAACAGCCGAAGGTAGACAAAAGTGCTAGAGAAACTCAGCGGGTGAGGCAGCATCTATGGAGCAAAGGAAATAGGCAACGTTTCGGGTCGAAACCCTTCTTCAGACAAAGTATGTAAGATAGATAAAATTGCTGGAGAAACTCAGTGGGTGAGGCAGCATCTATGGAGCGAAACAATAGGTGACGTTTCGGGTTGAAACCCTTCTTCAGACTGATGTCAGGGGAGGGGGCGGGACAAAAATAGAATGTAGTCAGAGACAGTAAGACTAGTGGGAGAACTGGGAAGGGGAAGGGGATAGAGAGATAAGTATGTAAGGAATGGATGAGTTGGTGGGATAACATAGCACTGGTGTGAATGGGTGATCAGTGGTCGGTGTGGACTCGATGGGCTGAAGGGCCTGTTTCAATACTCTATCTCTAAACTAAAAACTAGAGAAATAGGTCAGAGCTCCAGGCACCAACTAAATGTGAGATCAACACATGACAAACTGATGTCTGGTACTACATGCAGAATAATCTTACAGCTAAAATATAAAGATAACGTTTTGAAGTCCTGCGACATCTAGTTTTGAATGGCGATGAGCAGTTAAACAGGTCATTGGAGGAAGAGGCTCTCTAAGATCATTCCGTTCTCAGTAACGGTGTGGCATGTAAGTGCCAAAGATAAGTCTGAAGTATTTGCAGCCATCTTCAGCCAGTAGTATTGACTTCTGGAGAAGGGTCCCAATCCGAAATGTTGCCTGTCCATGTTCTCCACAGATGCTGCCTGACCCGCTGAGCTACTCCAGCACTCTGTGTCCTTAGAAATATTGACTGTGGATCCCTCCCACCATTTCAAGATTCTTGCACTTCAGGAAGAAATGTGATCTCCTTCAGCAAACATGGCAGAAAGGTAGCAGCACAACCATGTTAAGTTCTTCAGAAGGACCAGCAAATATTATGTTATCATCCATGTGTATTATCAGCAGCAGTCAGTGGGACCATGGTCCTGGATCTAAATGCAAACTGCCCCATTCAAGGTTAGTCAGATCAGCAGCAACAGTTTGTTGGGTGTCCAAGGAGTTTGAAAATTACAGATATATTGACTCACAAAATGTGGAGGTATTCCAATGAGCTCCTTTTTCGATGAGAACCCAAGGACATAAGTTTAAGGTGAGGGGGGGAAAGATCTAATAGGATTCTGAGGGGTAACGTTTACATGCAAAGGGTGGTAGGTGTATGGAACGAGCTGCCAGAGGAGGTCGTTGAGGCGGGTACTATCGCAATGTTTAAGGAACATGTAGACAAGCACATGGATTGGACAGGTTTTGAGAGATGTGGGCCAAACACAGGTAGGTGTGACTAGTGTAGATGGGACATGTTGGCTGGTGTGGGCAAATTGGGCTGAAGGGCCTGTTTCCATGCTGTGAGACTCTGTGAATATGTATAGAGGAGGGAAGCAGGAAGATTGGCAAAGGAAATGTTGAGAACATCCAGTTTGCAGATGACCAGCATATGGACTAGGCTTTGGAAGTGGGATGGAGCAGAAAGTAGATTGGGGTTTTGAAGTATTCATCAGCGACTCAGTGTCAGATTAATACATTTCAGATCAAACTAGGTAAACGCGTGATTTTCTTCACAGTGATCCTGAAACATTAATTGTGCATCTGTAACTGCTTAAGCACATCTCTTAACTTCTCCTGGGGGTTTGGTTTCCTTCCCGCTTTTGCTTTCACTTGCCTATTAACATATAGTTAGATGTCAACAACATATGAAATTATGATTTTAGTTGTGGAACAGTCATTATTTTATCTTTGTCTGAAGCCCAAGCAAATTGGCTCAATTTTCATGCTTACTTTGGAAAAAAATCAATATTGTAAACGTTCTTGGTGCTGCTGCAAGTTTTCAGAGGAACAACATGTTTCCAAAATAGATGTTATGCTTTCTTAGCACTACAGAAGTGCACTCATGTATGAGCATAAAACTGCATTCATTTCTGTCATCTGCATGATCATGGGCTAGTTTAGAATTACGTACAGGGCACACATTAAAACTGAATTTACAATGTAATCTATGATGCTGAATGATGCTCATTATTATTATGATTATTATGTTTAAATATTATAACATGCATACACCTGATTTTATCAAATTCATTCACTAGTGCATTCAAGGGAAAGACAATCAATTTCCAGCACCGAAAATAAGTTAAAGGTAGACACAAAATGCGGGAGCAACTCAGCGGGCCAGGCAGCATCTCTGGAGAGAAGGAATGGGTGACATTTCAGATCTAGACCCTTCTTCGGACTGATGTCAGGGGAGGGGGCGGGACAGAGATAGAATGTAGTTGGAGACAGTAATGGGCCTGTCCCACTTAGGAGATTTTTTTTAGGCAGCTACAGGTGACTAGTTTGTTGCCACATGTGGTCGCCGGGACTAGTCTCCTCAGTCGCGCAAAAAGCCATTGCATCTTTCTGGGCGCCGCTAAATTTTCAACATGTTGAAAATATTTCGGCGACAGTGTGTTTGACGCCAATGAGCGTAGCTTGACTTCTCCTGACGTAGGTACTGTCGTAGGTTGTCGCCAGGATGACGTAGGTTGTCGCCGAAAAACCGGCGACCTGCTACGACTATGACAGTCGCCGGCAGTTGCCTAAAAAATCACCAAGTGGGACGGCCCATTAGACTAGTGGGAGAACTGGGAAGGGGAGGGGATGGAGAGAGATAGCAATGGCTATCTGAAGTTAGAGAATTCAATGTTCATACCGCTGGGGTGTAAGCTACCCAAGCAAAATATGAGATGCTGTTCCTCCAATTTGTGCTGGGCCTCACTCTGACAATGGAGGAGGCCCAGGACAGAAAGGTCAGATTGGGAATGGAAGGGGGAGTTGAAGTACTGAGTTCAGGTAGGTTAAGACGGACTGAGTGGAGGTGGTCAGCAAAACGATTGGCGAGCCTGCGCTTGGTCTCGCCGATGTAGAGAAGTTGACACCTGGAACAGCGGATACAGTAGATGAGGTTGGAGGAGGTGCAAGTGAACCTCTGCCTCACATGGATAGACTGTTTGGGTCCTTGGATGGAGTCGAGGGGGGAGGTAAAGGGACAGGCGTTGAATCTCCTGCGGTTGCAGGGAAAGTACCTGGGGAGGGGGTGGTTTGGGTGGGAAGGGACAAGTTGACCAGGGTGTTTCGGATGGAACGGTCTCTGTGCAAAGCAGAATGGGGTGGAGCTGGGAAGATGTGGCCAGTAGTGGGATCCCGTTGGAGGTGACGAGAATGTTGGAGGATTATATGCTGAATGCAACGGCTGATGGGGTAGAAGATGAGGACAATGGGGACTCTGGCCTTGTTACGAATGGGGGGAGGGGGAGAAAGAGCGGAGATGTGGGATATCGAGGATATCTTTGATTTAAACCAGCATCTGCAGTTCTTTCCGACACAGAAATCCTGTAAGTTATTTGGACCAACATATCAATGTCATACAAGCCTCCTCTCATCATATTTAATCTCACAGTTCTCAGTGGGCCCTTCTATTCCGTTCTCCCTCATTCATCGGGTTATTTATCTCAAGCTCAACAAGCGGTAGTGAGTTCTACATTCTCATCAATCCGAGATAAACTTCTTTCTCGTTTAATGGCAACTTCTATCAAAAAGTAAAGGCTATTTTGATCAACATCCAGTGTGTTGCTATTTCAGCAACACTTTTAGACTTCAGACTTTAGAGATACGGTGTGGAAACGGGCCCTTTGGCCCACTGAGCAATCGTGCCAACCAACAATCACCCCGTACACTAGTACTATCCTATCCAATAGGGACAATTTACAATTTACAGAAGCCAATTAACCTACAAACCTATACATCTATGGAGTGCGGGAGGAAACCAGAGCACCCACACGGCCACACGAAGAATGTACAAACTCTATAAAGACAGCATCTATAGTCAGGATCGAAACGGGACTCTGGCCCTGTAAGGCAGCAACTCTACCGCTGCGCCACTGTGCTGCCCTAAACACCATCTCCATTCAGTTGAGTGCAATATATGAGTTGGTGGAACCAGAGCAGTTTGAGAGCATCGTTTAGTAGAAGTAGAAGACTTTTTGCCATTCTTCTTCTTCTTGCGTATGGCGTGCACAGCCTAAAGTTGTAGGACAACTTGTTCTATTTGATCTTATTTTATTGTGCACGCCGGGTTGATTGCAATTGTTGAAACAAGGCAGACCACGTGAAAGTTGCAATCTCCCACCCCCACCTTTTACCATTAGGGCATCCTTGTCCAGAAAGCATGTTAATGCCATACAGAGTACAGCATAGAATCAATAGGATGATGTCAGGGATAGAATGCAAACCATATGATGTTAAACAGAATTTTAAGGGAATTATTCCCATCTCAATAGTTATATTACTTATCTTTATGGAAATCTAATCTACAGAGAATCATTTCATTCCAATATTTTCCAGATGGTTCCATACACTCAGTCACCCCTTCGCTGCTCATTCCATCAAAGTTCTGCAGCTTTCATCATATCATATCTATCTATCTATCTATCTATCTATCTATCTATCTATCTATCTATCTATCTATCTATCTATCTATCTATCTATCTATCTATCTATCTATCTATCTATCTATCTATCTATCTATCTATCTTTCTTCTTCTTCTTCTTCTTCTTCTTCTTCTTCTTCTTCTTCTTCTTCTTCTTCTTCTTCTTCTTCTTCTTCTTCTTCTTCTTCTTCGATTGCATTCGTCGAAACAGGGCGGACCACGTGAAGGTTGCAATCTCCCGCCCCCATCATATCTGTGATGTGAAAAATGTCAAGTTACATTAATGTGGTGGCCAAAGAAAACCATTTCTGATATCATTAAAGCCCATTTAACTTCACAGAATTGTAATAAGTTTTTACATTCCCTCACAGTGAAGACAATGATTTTGTGACTAAAATCAAATACAATACTCCAAATCCAGATGCCTTCATCCTCTGCTTCTTTTCTTTTCTTCCCCTGTGGCCAGCATCAACGTTCCATTGTTTGCCTGCATCATGTGGCCAAACTATCGTCTTGTCATTCAAATAATTCAGGATCATATATACATGACTTTCAGCACTGTACTTACATCTCCTGACATATATCATCATTGCGTCCCAGTCTATACAAATGGCTATGATTGCAATATACTTTTAACTTTTATTTAAAGGCCCAAATATTGTCCAGATTTCCCAAAGCAACAAGTTTGGGTCATCAGTACGTTTTACAACCTAACCAATTGAAGGCAAAATGAGGTGGAAGACAAAACAGATAACTAGAATTAGAATTAGATCCTTTATTTGTCATTCAGACCTTACGGTCTGAACGAAATGTCGTTACCTGCAGCCATACATACAATAATAAACAACAGAACAGACAGTAAACACAAATTAACATCCACCACAGTGAGTCCACCAAGCACCTCCTCACTGTGATGGAGGCAAAAATCTTAGTCTCTTCCCTCCTCTTCTCCCTCTGCGCTGAGGCGATACCCCACCAGGCGATGGTAAGTCAGTCCTGCGGCTCACCGAGCTCCGCGAACGGGCCGGTTCAAATGCCGCGGCCCGGGGTGGTCGAAGCTGCTGCCCTCCAGTCCAGCGGACGCAGCTGTTGACGATGTTGTCCACTAGCCCGCGGCCGAACCCCGGACTCAGGCCGCCGCCGCCAGAACGCCGTCTCAGCCACCGGAGCACCGTTCCAGCCCCGAGCCGGGTCGCCCTCACGTGAGCGCCGTTATACCCTCGAGCCAGGCCGCCCTCACGGGAGCATCTCAGCCCCGCGCCAGGCCGCCCTCACGGGAGCGCCGTTACCCTCGAGCCAGGCCGCCCTCACGGGAGCGTCTCAGCCCCTCACGGGAGCGCCGTTACCCTCGAGCCAGGCCGCCCTCATGGGAGCGTCGTTACCCTCGAGCTGGGCCGCCCTCACGTGAGCGCTGTTCCACCCTCGAGCCAGGCCGCCCTCATGGGAGCGTCTCAGCCCCGCGCCAGGCCGCCGTCACGGGAGCGCCGTTACCATCGAGCTGGGCCGCCATCACGGGAGTGTCGTTACCCTCGAGCTGGGCCGCCCTCACGGGAACGCCGTTACCGTCGACCCGGCTCGCCCTCACGGGAGCGTCTCAGCCCCTCACGGGAGCGAGCCCAGGGCGAGTCCTGACAGGCTCTGACTCCGGAGCCTCGAGGTCGCCAGCTCCGCCATTAGGCCTCAGCGCAGACGGAGGCAGAAAAAGGGGATACGACAAGAAAGTCGCATCCCCCGACAGAAAGCCCTGTTTCAAGCCCCCCCCCCCCCCCCCCCCCCACACATAACACAAACCTAAAAGCCAAAAACTTAACCAAACAAGACGAAAAAAACAACACAAAAAAGTAAAAAACAAACGGACTGCAGGCGAGCCGCAGCCGTTCACCAGCGCCGCCACTAACCTGAAATCACCCCCTTCCCAGCAAATGTAGTAGGTTATCGACACGAGGAACAGCAGAAGTTGATTTACACACAAAAACACACAAAGTCCTGAAGTACATCAGCAGGTCAGGCAACATCTCGGGAAGATTAGTTGAACTTTAAGGCTTGTTAGTGCTGCAAGATGGCCGCATTATGCAACAACAAAAAACACGCGTCAGAACAAACATTTTCCAGTGGTGCACAGATGCCATCGACAACGTTAAGTTACATGTTTAGCAAGGAACTGCAGATGCTGGTTTAAACAGAAGATATACACAAAAATCTGGAGTAACTCAGCGGGTCAGGCAGCATCTCTGGAAAAAAGAAACAGGTGACGTTTCGGGTCGAGACCCTTCTTCAGAGTGTGACGTGCTAGCTTTTTGTGTCTATCTTAAGTTATATGTTTCTGCTCAGTGTCAGCATGTAGAGTCACAGAGTCACACAGCACAGAAACAGCCAAACCAGGCCATGCCGACCATCTACACTATCTACATCCATCTACACTAGTTCCACATGCCCTCTATAAACCTCTAAATCTTTCCTATCCATGTTCCTGTCCAAATGTTTTTTAAATGTTGTTATAGCTCTTGCCTGAACAATCTCCTTTGGCAGCTCATTCCACATACCCACCACCCGCTGTGTCAAAAAATTGGCCCTTAGGTTTCCATAGAATCTTTCCCCTCTCACCTTAACTTCAGAGAAGCAGACAGGTTTAAGGGTAAAAGTGAAAGGACACATTACTGAAAAAAACAAGTGGCATTCAGAGTTTTATTAGTGGAGTCATTGCACACAGAGGTTCAAAAGTCTCATCTGCATAAATGAGGCTATCTTTGGAACACCGGATGCTAGGAGATGAGTTTAGAGGAGATGCATGTAAACCTCTGTGTTTAAGAAGGAACTGCAGATGCTGGAAAATCGAAGGTACACAAAAATGCTGGAGAAACTCAGCGGGTGCAGCAGCATCTATGGAGCGAAGGAAATAGGCACCGTTTCGGCCCGATATAGGCACCGTTTCGGCCCGAAACGTTGCCTCTTTCCTTCGCTCCATAGATGCTGCTGCACCCGCTGAGTTTCTCCAGCATTTTTGTGTACCTTGCATGTAAACCTCTGTCTCACCTGGAAAGTCTTCTGGGGATCCAGAGTGGATATGAGGGAAGAGGTTTGCTAAATCTCTTGCATCTTGGGAGCAGATATGGCAGGGCAAGAGAAATCGAGAGTCTTTGCAAGAAACAGGGTGGGGGAAGGTGCAGTCCAAATCACTGTGGGAGTCTGTACGTTTGTAGTAGACCGACGTCAGTCAATAGTCTGTTTCCTGTGAAAGAGGCAGAGTGATTGAGAAAGGGGAGAGAGGTGTCAGAGATAGTCCAAGTGAATTTGACGGCAGGGTAGAAGTTAGTGGTAAAATTAATGAAATCAATGAGTTCTGCGCAGGTTGGGGGATGGTGCCAGTGTACGTTTGGAACAAGGACTGTTCAATGTAACCAACATGTGTGTGCCCATAACTACATCTTTAATGAAGAACATGAGAGGAGTCAAAACTAAAATTGTTGAGACTGAAGACAAGTTCTGCCTAATGGAGGAGAGTGTTACTAGAGGGAAACTGATTTGGTCTCTGTTCAAGGAAAAACTGATGGGCCCTGAGACCTCCCTTGTGGGAGATGGAGGTACAAAGGGGCTAGAAAGCTATGGTAAAGATGAGGCAATCGGAGCAACTCTACCATTGCACCTCTGTGCCGCCCAAAAAATTGAAAGTTGTTGAAAGCAAGTGTGTTGTCACGGATATAATCAGCAGGGACCAGACAAGGGGGGATAGAATGTAATCAAGATATTTGGTGATGAGTTATGTGGGACAGGAACAGGCGGAAACTTGCCCTGAGATGTCTCAGTGGGAAAATTGTGTTCACAGTCCAGTTTTTCACACCTAAACTAGTTGCCATGAAATGCTCATTTGGGATAAGCCTAGCCATTTTGCAAAGACCGCTTCTGAAAGAAGTTTTGATGCCAACCTAATTGGCCAGCTGAGTCAGTGTACACTAAAGTACATTAAACATTTTTGGTCATTCCTGTGATGAATCACTTATCTGCGCCAACCATTTCCACAGCTCTCCAACTACTGCCCTACTCCTCTTGCCTGTTAAACTGTCAGCTGAAAACTGATTGCTTGGCAGTAACTTACTGTCTGAAATCCTATTCCACTACGTTAGGAACCATGTACATTCTGCAATAGTGTAAAAAAGGATGTGAATGCCTCTTAGAACAAAATCATGGAGTCATACAGCACGGAAACAGGCCCTCCAGCCCAACTTTCCCCTGTTGACCAAGATGCCCAACCTATTGCTAATCTCTCCTGCCCGGTTTTGAGCCATATCTCTCCAAACTTTTCCTATCTATCTACCTGCGAAAATGTCTTTCACGTGTTGTTAAGTATCCACCTCAACTACATCCTCTGGCAGCTTTTTCTATATACATTTCTATGTGAAAATGTTGTCCCTCTGGTTTCAATAAATCTTTCTCCTCTGGTTCTTAGAAGTGTTCAGGGTCTGTTTCCTCCACCCTTATACATCAATTTTTTTAAAGGTCCGACTTTAGTTCAGTTCATCTTAGTTCAGAGGTACAACAGGCCCTTTGGCCCGCCGAGTCTGCGCCAACAAACGATCCACTGACACTAGCACTATCCTACACACTAGGGACAATTTACAATCTTTACCAAAGCCAATTAACCTACAAACCTGTACGTGTTTGGAATGTGGGAGGAAACGGGAACACCGGGGGGGAAACCTACACAATCATGCAGTCACAGGGAGAACATACAAACTCCATGCAGACAGCACCCGTAGTCAGGATCGAACCCAGGTCTCTGGCGCTGTAAGGCAGCAACTCTACCGCTGCGCCACCATGTGGTTAATTCTGTGCTGAGGTCCCCTAAGCTGCTGCAGCTTTCTGCTGGTGGATTACAATGGTTGACGTGTATTACTGCTTCAGCACATCAACTGCCCTGCAAACTCTATCTTAATTTAATTAATGTATGTAATTAAATTAATTTAATTCAGTCACAAAATGCTGGAGTAAAGCCCCTGTCCCACTTACGTGTCCTTAGCACGCTAATTACGCGACCTCGTGGCCGCGTTGAGGCGCGACGGTCCCGCGAACGCCGCGTGCGATTTCATGCGCCCGCACAGCCGTCTGGAGCGCGTGATGTCATTTGAAGATGGACACAAAATGCAGGAGTAACTCAGCGGGACGGGCAGCATCTCTGGAGAGAAGGAATGGATGATGTTTCGTGTCGATACTCTTCTTCAGTCTGAAAGAAGGGTCTTGACCCGAAACGTCACCCCCTCCAGAAATGCTGCCGGTCCCGCTGAGTTACTCCTGCATTTTGTGTCTATCTTCAATTTCCCTGCTCTGGGAGTAGAAGTGGGGGCGGATCCAGACCGCAACGGCCGTGAGCCCCAGGCCGAGCTCGGCGATCGTTTGCCTGATTCTGCTGCTGTTGGAGGTGAGACGTTGCGTTGCGCCAGAGTCTTGGGCCTGTCCCACTTTGGCCGTCAGTTACGCGACAGGCCGTTGGCGCGTGAAGATTTTGTTCGCTACAAAACTTCGGTGCGCTGTCGCGCACACCTCCATTCCCCTCCGCCCTTCTCAGTGGGACCGGCCCCGCGCGGCCACATGATCCCCGTGCGCCTCAATGCGACTACGAGGTCGCGTAATTTGCGTGCCAAGGACACGTAAGTGGGACAGGCCCTTAACTCAGTGGATCAGGCAGCATCTCTGGAGAACATAGATAGAAGTGTCCTGACACAAAATATCGTCTATCCATGTTCTCCAGAGATGCTGCCTGAGCTACTGAGTTACACCAGCACTGTAAATCTTTTTGGTTGTAAACTGGCATCTGCAGTTCCTCATGTCTAATTTAATTTAGTTATCTAATGTATTAAATATAAATCTATATTGTTGTTACCAAAGAGCCTTACTCACTAAAGTCAATACTCCGTAGACAGTGCATATTATGTGCAACATGTAGTTTTACATCATCAAGCTGAAGTGCTAAAATTAAAATAAGATAATCTAAACCAATTTTTCTACCCTGGTCAAGGCCAACATACTTGGCATCATTGCTAACAAGAATCACTTATTCTGGGGTAAAATACCCATATTCCATAATAATTAAGAGTTAAATAAGAGGGCTGAACAATTAAAGGAGGCACAAGAAACTCCAGATGCTGGAAAATTGAAGAAACTAACCCAAAGTGCTGGAGGAACTCAGTGGGTTTCTCCCACATATGCTGCTTGACCTATTGAGTTACTCCAGTACTTTGTGTTTATGCCAAACAACTCAGGATAAAGGTCGTACCTTTAGAAAAGAGATGGGGAGGAATTTCTTCACTCAGAAGATGGTGAATCTGTGGAATTCATTGCCACAGAAGGCAGTGGAGTATTTTTAAAGCGGATATTAACAGGTGCTTCATCAATTCCCACGACCTACCTGACCAAGCCTCCAAACTCATCGTTCCCCAGCCCCGCACGGCCCGTTTTTACCTTCTCCCCAAAATCCACAAACCCGGCTCTCCCGGCAGACCCATTGTCTCTGCGTGTTCGTGCCCCACCGAACTCATCTCCACATACCTTGACTCCATCCTATCCCCCTTGGTCAAATCCCTCCCCACCTATGTTCTAGACACCTCAGACACTCTCCGCCGCCTCCACGCATTCCACTCTCTGGGCCCTCACCCCCTCATCTTCACCATGGATGTCCGGTCACTCTACACCTCCATCCCCCACCAGGATGGCCTCAGAGCCCTCCGGTTCTTCCTCGACCAGAGGAGCAACCTATACCCAGCCACTGACACTCTCCTCCGCTTAGCGGAGTTGGTCCTCACCCTCAATAACTTTACATTTGACTCCTCCCATTTCCTCCAAACACAAGGCGTAGCTATGGGCACACGCATGGGCCCCAGCTACGCCTGCCTCTTTGTCGGGTACGTTGAACAATCCTTGTTCAAGACGTACCAGGGCCCTATCCCTGACCTCTACCTCCGCTACATTGACGACTGCTTTGGTGCCACCTCCTGCACCTACACACAACTGACTGACTTCATCCACTTCACCACCAACTTCCATCCGGCACTCCAATACACCTGGACGATTTCCGACACTTCCCTACCATTCCTTGACCTCACCATCTCCATCGCAGGGGACAGACTCCTGACCGACATACATTACAAACCCACTGACTCACATGGCTATCTGGACTACACGTCTTTCCACCCTGCCCCCTGTAAAGACTCCATTCCCTACTCCCAATTCCTCCGCCTACGCCGCATCTGCTCCCAGGATGAGACATTTCATACCAGGGCATCGGAAATGTCCTCGTTCTTCAGGGAACGGGGATTCCCCTCCGCCACCATAGATGAGGCTCACACCAGGGTCTCATCCATACCCCGTAACACTGCTCTCTCTCCCCATCCCCGCACACGCAACAAGGGCAGAGTCCCCCTGGTCCTCACCTTTCACCCCACCAGCCGGCAAATACAACACATAATCCTCCGCCATTTCCGCCACCTCCAACGTGACCCCACCACTCGCCACATCTTCCCATCTTCCCCCATGTCTGCCTTCCGCAAAGACCGCTCCCTCCGCAACTCCCTCGTCAATTCTTCCCTTCCCTCCCGCACCACCCCCTCCCCGGGCACTTTCCGTTGCAACCGCAAGAAATGCAACACCTGTCCCTTCACCTCCCCCCTCGACTCCATTCAAGGTCCCAAGCAGTCGTTCCAGGTGCGACAAAGGTTCACCTGTATCTCCTCCAACCTCATCTACTGCATCCGCTGCTCTAGATGTCAGCTGATTTACATCGGTGAGACCAAGCGTAGGTTGGGCGATCGTTTCGCCGAACACCTCCGCTCAGTCCGCAATAACCTACCTGACCTCCCGGTGGCTCAGCACTTCAACTCCCCCTCCCATTCCCAATCCGACCTCTCTGTCCTGGGTCTCCTCCATTGCCAGAGTGAGCAACAGCGGAAATTGGAGGAACAGCACCTCATATTCCGTCTGGGATCCTTGCGTCCTTATGGCATTAACATTGAATTCTCCCAATTTGGCTAGCCCGTGCTGTCTCCTCCCCTTCCTTAACCCTCTAGCTGTCTCCTCCCACCCTCCCATCCGCCCACCCTCGGGCTCCTCCTCCTCCTCCCTTTTTCCTTATTTCTTTCCCCACCCCCCATCAGTCTGAAGAAGGGTTTCGGCCCGAAACGTCGCCTATTTCCTTCGCTCCATAGATGCTGCTGCACCCGCTGAGTTTCCCCAGCAATTTTGTGTACCTTCCATTAACAGGTGCTTGATTAGTAAGGGTGTTAAAGGTTATTGGGAGACGGTAGGAGAATGGGTCTGAGAGGGAGTTGTGGAGAGAAGACAGGAGAATGGGTCGGAGAGGGAGTTGTGGAGAGAAGACAGGAGAATGGGTCTGAGATGGAGTTGTGGAGAGAAGACAGGAGAATGGGGCTGAGAGGGAGTTGTGGAGAGAAGACAGGAGAATGGGGCTGAGAGGGAATCTAAATCAGCCATGGTTGAAAGGCGGAGAAGACTCGATGGACCAAGTGACCTAATTCTGCTCCCATGGCTTGTGAACCCATTGGCCAGATGATCCAATCATCACCAACTGAACACTCAATTTGCCATCTCAGTTTCTGAAGGTTGATCACAGGCCACAGACATCCTGAGAAGGAGCTCACGTCTGTCAAAGCAAGTGAAAATTGCTTGCTGTCACTTGCAATGTTGCTCATCCCTGAAATTATTTTTTCACTAAAGTAAGATGCTGCCTATGGCTTGCAGAGAATTTCTTAACAAAACTTTGAAAGTTTCTGTTGGCTTCCTCAATTACTCCAGGGAGGAAAAACATTCTGAGTAAGTGACGTCAACTCATGAGTAGAGGGAGAAAATATTTTCTTTAACCTTGGTCTGTGTGATCCAACAAGATTAACAATTAGCCATTTTGAGTGTTAAGAAATGTAGAGCACATTAGGTTTTTGTCATCATATACTTCAGTTTCAATAAGAATATGCCTCAATGAAATGTTGTTAAGATTGTAGTAATTGGAACAGGCAAACACTCTGCTCAAGCTTAATTAAGATGTAAAATAAAACAAATTCACAGAGATAAACCCAAATCTGGAGACACAGAAGGGATGTCATACACACTGGAAAATTGCAAATTCCCCAATATGAGAGTTTAGTTTAGTTTTCAAGGCCCACTGTGTCTGCACCGACTAGCAATCCCCGCACATTAACACTATCCTACTACTAGGGACATACGCATACACCAAGCCAATTAACCTACAAACCTGTACGTCTTTGGACTGTGGGAGGAAGCAGAAAATCTCGGGGGAAACCCACGCGGTCACGGGGAGAACGTACAATCTCCATACAGACAGCACCCGTAGTCGGGATCGAACCTGGATCTCCGGCGCTGCAAGCGCTGTAAGGCAGCAACTCTACCGCTGCGCCACCGTGCTGCCCAGGTTCCCATCAATTTATTTTAACGGATAGAAAACCCCAGGCAGGAGCGTGCGATTTCCTCATCTACACTCTGCACCACAAGCACCAGAACAGGTTTAGTGTTTCAGACAGAAAGAAAAACTCACAGCTGCTCTGACGAAATGATGTTAGAATGGAATGAGCAGTTTTGTGTAAAATAATGGAGTTTCTATTAAACGGAATCAGAAAATAAAAATAAATGTACGTTTCCATTGATGATAGTACCCAGACAAGTCTGCTTGCATTAAGTTAATAGAGTAGGAGGTACATTCCAATATGGTACATTGCAATATGGTAAATGCATTATGGGTTACATAGTAATGGAACAAAATTGAGGATTACATTTATAGGCAATTTGCAGAAGTTTATAGCAATGATTATAAAAATGGTGGTGAAAATTATGGGGTGGACAAGCACTTTAATAATCCTAAATTGGGAATTAGTTTGTGCTTAAATAAATGTTAATGGCTCGAACATATTTTGTGGTTGTTTCTTTAATTAGTGTGCAAATTGTACTCCAAAGAACCGACCAGATCCTGAAGATAATTTATTACGGATAATGAGGCACAGCCATCAAGTAACATCATGTTCTCAGGATATTTTCAAGTTGTCAACTTATGAAGTGAAAAAGTATTTGTTTCAAAAATGCGATTGGGAGAAGATGGCAAAGGTGCTAATTATAGCACGGAAACAAAAACTGTGTTAAATCATTGGAAATAAAAGTTAGCCTGTGTTGAACAGAGGGTAAGACAGGAAATTGTTGGTCAATTCATTTATCCCACCTTGCAGAGAAACGTCTGGGTTTGAATGTTCTGTTTTGTTGGAACAATAGCCGGATTTCAAATGAGCTACAATTTGTCATAGTTGTGCAGAGTTTTCCAGCACAAAAACAATATGTTGGGACTACCACATCCACCAATTATCAAGAGCCCATCTGCACTAATCCTACATGAATACTTCAAGTAGCTCTTGCTTTCCCTCCGCTTCAAGTAGCCCTTGCTTTCCCTCTCTCTCCATCCCCTTCCCAATTCTCCTACCAGTCTTACTATCTCCAACTACATTTTATCTCTGTACCACCCACTCCCCTGACATCAGTCTGGAGGGGTCTTGACCCGAAACAACACCCATTCCTTCTCTCCAGAGATGCTGCCTGGCCCGCTGAGTTACTCCAGCATTTTGTGTCTATCTTCGATTTAAACCAGCATCTGCAATTCTTTCCAACATATGAATCCCTTTTCACTCTCCCTACATTCTCTTCAACTCGCCCACATTCAAGTCAAGAGAGTTTTACTGTCATATGTCCCGAAACGGAGCAATGAAATTTGTACTTGGAACAGCACAACATATATAAACATACTACTCTGTAAACACCATAGTGTTTAATAGCCTGATAGTTGTAGGGATGAATCTGCCCCTGAACCTGGACATTACAGTTTTCTGGTTCCTATACCTTCTTCTCCATGGTAGCAAATGAGAATGCAGCCATGGTGGTGTGGGTCCCTGATGATGCTGGCTGCCTTTCTGAGGCAGCAACTCCTGTAGATCCCTTTGACGGTGGGGAGGTCAGTACCTGTGATGGACTGGGCAATGTTCAACACTTTTTGCAACCTTCTTCGTCCCTGGGAATTAATTAGTAAGGGTGTCAAGGGTAATGGGGAGAAGACAGGAGAGTGTGGTTGAGAGGGAAAGATAGATCAATCATGATTGAATGGTGGATAAGATTTGATGGGCCGAATGGTCTAATTCGGCTCCTATTACTTATGGCCGTTCCTGTTGCCATGCTCTCTACTATGCACCTGCAGAAGTTCAAGAGAGTATTTGTTGACATACCGAATATCATCAATCTTCTTAGGAAGTAGAGGCATTGATGGGCGTTCTTTGTGATTGCATCAATGTGCTGGGTACAGGACAGATATTCAGAGATATGCACGCCCAGAAATGTGAAGTTTTTGGCTCTTTCCAGCACCACGCCGTCGATAAAGAGTTTTGTGGATCCTCGACTTTCCTCTTTCAAAGTCAACTTTGATTGATGTTGAGAGCAAGGTTGTTGTTCTGGCACCATTTGGTCAGTTGATCAATCTCCTTCCTATACTCTGACTTATCGTTATCTGTAATTCCAACAAAGGTGGTGTCATCGGCAATGATGGCGTTCAAGCCGTGCCACAGCTTCAGAATGTCCGCCTCGTCCTCCAGGTTGGAGTGAAACCCTTTTTGCTTTTTTGATGGGCTTATTAAGGTCAATCATCTACATACTGGAGGCAATTTACAGTGGGCAACTAAACAAAGATCTTGAGATATGGAAGAACAGGAGCACCCAGGAGAAATCCATGCTGTTTAGATTAGTTTCGTTTAGTTTATTTTCACGTGTACTGAGGTACAGTGAAAAGCATTTGTTGCCCACTAACCAGTCAGTGGAAAGACTATACATGATCACAATCGAGCCATTCACAGATAAATGATGAAGGAATAACCTTTATCACGTACCTTTAGAAAGGATTTGAAGAGGAATTTCTTCAGTCAGAGGATGGTGAATCGGTGGAATTCATTGTCACAGATGGCTATGGAGGCTAAGTCAATGGATATTTTTAAGGCGGAGATTGACAGATTCTTGATTAGTAATGCCCCTGTCCCACTTACGAAACCTGAACGGAAACCTCTGGAAACTTTGCGCCCCACCCAAGGTTTATGTGCGGTTCCCGGAGGTTTTTGTCAGTCTCCCTACCTGCTTCCACTACCTGCAACCACCTGAAACCTCCGGGAACCGCACGGAAACCTTGGGTGGGGCGCAAAGTCTCCAGAGGATTCCGTTCAGGTTTCCTAAGTGGGACAGGGGCATTAAGGGTGTCAGGGGTTATGGGGAGAACAGGAGAGTGGAGTGGAGTTGAGTGGGAAAGATAGATCAGCCATGATTGAATGGCAGAATAGACTTGATGAGCCAAATGGCCTAATTCTGCTCCTAGAATTTATGAAGTCATGAAGTAATGTTTAGTGCAGGATAAAGTCCAGTAAAGTCCGATTAAAGATAGTCCGAAGGCCCCCAGTGAGGTAGATAGTAGCTCATGACCACTCTCTGGTTGTTGATAGGATGGTTCTGTTGCCTGATTGCAGTTGGGAAGAAACTGTCCCAGAATCTGGAGGTGTGTATATTCACACTTCTACACCTTTTGCCGGAAGGGGGAGGGTAGAAGAGGGAACGACCGGGTTGAGACTCATCATTGCTTATTTCACGGTGGCCTTGTCGAGGCAGCGTTAAATGTAAATAGAGTCAATGAAGGGGAGGTTGGTTTGTGTGATGGTCTGGGTGCACAATTCTCTACAATTTGTGGTCTGCATTCTGCGTCCACAAGTCTCTGCAATTTCTTGCAGCATTGGATGGAGCTGTTCCCAACCCAGCTGTCACTGGGGGAATGTACAAACTCCGTAAAGACACCACCGGAGTTCAGGATTGAACCTGGGTTGTTAGAGCTGTGAGACAGCAGCCGTACTAGTCACACCATTGAGCCACCCAGCAGGATAACTCCCATGTTATGGAGCCTACTCAGACAGGATCAATTGGACAGAAGATGCCTCAAGCTGTTTGTGCCACAGTAGTGTTTATTTTTAATGGGCCACAAGTGCTTGCCAGTACCACACATATAAATCATCTGTTGCAAATATGCCATATTGCGTGCAAAGACCCACAGATCCAAATTGATGAAATTATGCACAGCCATGGGACTTTTGTCAGATAATGCCATTGTATGGATGGAAAAGACAAAAGATCACCACTGAACAACTTAAATCATCTTAATAACTTATTTTATAGCAGGCTCAGCTATGGGTAATGTGGGTTATAGGTGACAAATAGGTGGAGCCAAGGTGTGGTAAAAAGGGCTATTGTGAAAGGATCTGTATAAATTAGGAGATGGAAAGGGACAGAGTGGAAGTGGGTTACCTGAAATGGGAGAATTCAATGTTCGTGCCATAGACTACCCAGTGGAAGATGAGGTGCTGTTCCTCCAGTTTGTGTTTTGCCTCCGTCATTGCAGTGGAGCAGGCTGAGGAGGGACAGGTCGATGTGGGTATGAACAGAGGAATTAAAATGGCTTGCAACCAGAACGTCCATGTGGTTAAAATGGACAGAGCCTGTTTGCACTTGGTTTCACCAAATGCACTAGGCGAGGTTGAAGGAGACACAAATGAATCTCTGCCTCATTTGGAAGGCTGTTTCAGTCCCTGGATGATGATGTAGGAGAAGGTGTAGGGACAACTGTGGAGACAAGTCCTTGAGGAGGGGAAGGGATGAGCGAACCAGGGAGTTGTGAGAGTGGTCCCTGCAAGACGCAGAAAGGGGTGAGAAGGGCAAGAAATGACAGGTGATGGGATCACATTGATCCCACCACCTTGATCACAATGATCCCACCCACAGACAGAACTCTATTCGTGTTCTGTCTGGGAAGGCAGGGTGAGATCGGAAGTGCTGGGAATGTAGGAGATGTGGTTAAGGGCTCCAACTACCACTTTGTCACGTTTCCTGATAAAGGAGAACATGCAAAAAGCCCCCTTTTGAGAACAGACACGATGGAGAGCGACACTAAGAGAAAGAGATGGCATCCTTATAAGTGACAAGACAGGAGGCAGTGTAGTCCTTTAACTGTCGGAGTGAGTGGGTTTTGAGTAAATGTGAGAGAGAGAGGCCTGCCCCTCTTTCGGGCCTACATCCGTGCACGTGTGTCCATGGAGAGGGAACAAGCGGTGTCCACGGGGACTCTGGAGGCCTTCCGTGGGCGCTAGTCACCGTGTGGGATTGAGAGTATTGTAAACAATTAATGCACTTTTGTATTATAATGATACTTGATATAGTGTAATTTTTGTTTATGATTTGATGTGTTGTATCATATGTTTGTGTCGAATAAAGTTTTTGAAAAGAGAAAAAAAAATAGAGAGAGAGAGAGAGGAGAGGTAGACCCGTTTACACCTCCTGGCACTACAAGCTATTTTTTTCTAAGAAAATATTGACAGTTCTTGTAGTTCGGAGCCTCTTCCTGTTGGTTTAACGGCAGGAAATCCATTGCAGTTTCCCATTTGGACCACATGTTACGGTTTGCATTCAGAACCCTTTGAATTTATACCCACCCATTTCCAGCCAGGCAAAGCTGGGTCAATGTTGCATGTATTTGTGTGTGAGAGAGAAGGATTTTAATTATTGCTGGGCATTTAATTGTGAGAGAACACTGAACTAAATAGGTCTTACAACAGACTACTTTTTTTACTACTTGCTTTCCTTCGCCCTCGACTTTCATCATCTCACCCCGTCTCTGATCACAATCCAACTAATTGACTTGCTGATGGATTGATATTCCCTCTCTCTCATATGCAAGCAAACCTTGAGATGCACCAAGTAAATTGTAGGAACATGGAACTGCATGGAACAACAGAATTGACCCTGGAGATTATTTTTTTTTGCCTTTGTAATAACAGTGATCACAATTCAATACTAATTTATTTATTGAGTGTGAAGCACTTTGTGAGGTACCAATATAACTTTGTTTGGTACTTTTCTTGGTTGAAAGCACAATATAATTATCTGAACAGGGATAAAAATTGTATTGGAACACTTTTTTTTAATCAATAGCATGTGATTATTGCTTAATAGTTTGATAGTGGTAAATTTGTGATTTGTCATATAGTTCCCTTTTGAAACATCACCTTCCATACACAAAATACAGCTTAAAATTCATGAACTCACCCTAGAGTACCTACTGACCAAATTAGCATTGTGGCATTTCAATTGTTCCCTTATATTGAATGCTGCTGTCATTTACACATTCAGAAATGTATGCAGTTTGTTGCTATAAACGTGTATATATGTGGTGTGCTTAAAAACAATGGTTTATTGGCCATTTGGCAGATAACTCCTACATTATTTCTTTAATATGAGATTCATAAATTCAAGGACAGAAAATAATGTTTTGAAACATGAAGTAGGTTTGTAGGCCAATCTTAGACAAGCAAGAAACTAAGATTTATTTTCATTTTGGCAGAGCAGTTGTATTACGATTCTCATAGTCTTTGGTCTCTTCTAGGTCCCTGAGCAACTGAGGAATGCAGATGAATTGTTTCGATAATGGATTTTAGATGCCAAATACATCTCGTGCTTTGCATAATATAGCCTGGGTTTTGGAGTCTGAATACATTCATCTCTTGGCGCTGCAGAAGAATCAGTGGTCTTAAATGAAGGCTTTATTTGTTGTTAAACTAACTTGTAAAATCTCTAACAAAGTTCCATACAATAAATAATAGCCCAATATTTTGAAAATAGTTTCTCGTCACTGTCTTTAAAATTGAAATTCTGGCAAAACATAACAATGGGCTGATGCTATAAATAATAGTTATGATATTACTCACATTCATACCAAAAAGAGTAAAACTAAGGTGCTGTATAACATGCTCAGCATTTGTCATTTGTCATTTTCATGTGACTTTCAGAAATCGCTGGGCCCAATATCAGAATTTACCTCTGGGTGCTCTTTAGTTTAGTTTAGTTTACAGATACAGCGCAGAAACTGGCCCATCGGTCCACCATGTCCGCGCCGACCAGTGATCCCCACACACTAGCACTATCCAATACACACTAGGGATCATTTGCAATTAAACCAAGCCTATTAACCTACAAATCTGTACATCTATGGAGTGCGAGAGGAAACCGGAGCTTCCAGAGAAAACCCATGCAGTCACGGAGAGAACGTACAAACTTCGTACAGACAGCACCCATAGTCAGGATCGAACCCGGGTCTCTGGCGCTATAAGGCAGAAACTCTACCGCTGCGTCCCCTTGATAGAGCGCAGTATATCCCATTGTTTGACATTTGGCAACATCATTTTCCATTCCCAGTGTAAACAAGAGATTCACACAATATGTAATCCAAGATCATCTTTAATCATTATGCAAACTATAGCAGTACAGTAGATCGTTAGTTGTCAGAGCATCCTGACTGCTTCCTGAACTGAGCAGTGTAGGAAGTGGGTGTTAATATAAATGGTACAGTAAGATGGGGTTAGCGACACTAGCCTATTATGATTGGTTGTCATGCATAAACCAATCTACACCCAGTAAATGAACAACAACACTGTCAGAACACAGTTACTTCAAGACCATTTTCTTTCAGAAATATTACACGCAAGAAGCAACTAATTGCACTGATATTCTTTCAAAATGTATCTACCAAATATAATTGACTTGATGTCATAGTCATAGAGCTTCCCCTTTCTTCTATATCCATTAATTCCCCTTTGATTCTCTTTGCATTCACCTACACTAAGAGGTATTTACAAAAAGTAACTAACATATCTTGTGATCCTGGAATTATAAGGTCTTACAGCACTTCAGCCCACATTGTCAATGCCAACTCTCAAGTGCATATCTATACCAACAAAATTTACCTGAAATTCTTCTGTAGCCTTATATGCATTGGTGATTCAAAGTGCTTACTTAAATGTTGTGAGAACAAGTACCTCTAACAATCACTCAGTATGTTCCAGATTCCAATCATATTCTGCGTAAAAATGTGCTCTCTCTATTTAATGTCTTCTTCCTCTTAATTGCGTGTTCACAACATCAATAAAGAATGTTTAAGAAGGAACTGCAGATGCAGGAAAATCGAAGGTACACAAAAATGCTAGAGAAACTCAGCAGGTGCAGCAGCATCTATGGAGCGAAGGAAATAGGCAACGTTTCAGGCCGAAACCCTTCTTCACAACATCAATAAAGAGTGGTTCTCCTGCAGGTATGCAGGCTCCCAATAAACAATCAAACCACAATTTATTTATTCTTCTTATGATTTTGAGGAGCAGTTCATATTTGCCAATTACTTGCACGAGCTTATGTTGGGAATTGAAATACTGTGGGCACAAAATAATAACATTTCATAATTGCCATATATATGGTACCTTTCATACTTCAGGACTTCCAGACTATGCTCAGGACTTCCAGAAGGATAGGTTTAGGTTTATTATTGTCACAAACAGGTATAGTGAAAAGCTTTATTTTACATGTTATTCAAACAGATCAGATATACCATACATAACTACAATCAAGTTAAATAAGTTTCAAAATAGATGATAGATCTATAGATCAAAGGTGAAGATACTTTCACAATATAGTTCTCAGCATTATAGCACATCAGTTCCATAGACAAAGTCCAATGTCCGCAGTAGAGTTGATGTGAATCGGACAGTACCTTATGGAAGGACTGTTGGGATGCCTGATAAAGGAGGGGAAGAAGCTGTTCCTGAGTCTGGTGGTGTGCGCTTTCAAGTCTCTGTAACTTCTGCCAGATGGGAGCAGGGACAAGAAGGAATGACAGGGGTGGGACAAGTCTTCCATTATGCTGGAAGCTTTTCCAAGGTAGTGTGAGATGCAGATGGTGTCAATGGTGGGTTGTCTAGTTTGTGTGATGGACTGGGTGCATCTACAATTCTCTGTAATTTCTTGCAGTCATGCGCAGAACTTTTCCAAGCTGTGATGCAACCTGACAAGGTGACGTTGTCAGGTTGCATCACATTATATCAACCTGACAATATGCTTTCTGTGGTGGATCTGCAGAAGTTTGTCAGAGTCACTGAAGACAAGCTGAATTTCCTCAGTCTCGTCGGGAAGTAGAGGCTTTGTCGAGGATATTCGCTGTCATAATCTAAGACACTTGGCAATAAATTGACACAACAAGGTCCCAAAGAACGCATTATATCAACTCTACACTAGTCCCAAATGATCACGTTTGACCCATATCCTTCTTAACCTTTCCTATCCATGTACCTGTCCAAGTCTGAAGAAGGGTCTCGACCCGAAACGTCACCTATTCCTTTTCTCCACAGATGCTGCTTGTCCCGTTGAGTTACACCAGCTTTTTGTGTCTATCTTCGGTTTAAATCAGCATCTGCAGTTTCTTCCTACACTACCTGTCCAAGTGTCATTTAAATGCTGTTACAGTACCTGCTTCAACTACCTCCTCTGGCAGCTCATTCCACGTACCCACCACTCATCCTCATGACTTGATGGAGGGGTTCCTTGAAAAACAGGACCTTTGTGCAACATAATAAAATTGGGTTATGATGATGGCCATGTTATCACACAAGTATCAGGTTGCTCCCTTTGCAGTCTTAATGGAGGTTGAAGCTTTCCAAAGAGAGTTACGGTTCATGAATGATTATTCTCCATGGGACATTTTTGAATAACTATAATTGATGCTTAAGTTGCAAGAGTAGCTGCTTTCTCTGTGGAATCAAAGTTCTGGAAAAACAAATGTACCTCTGCAGACTTGCATCGAGGTCCCTCTTTTCCATGCTGATGTCGACATGCATCCAGACTGTGCTCTAGTTCTGCAAACACTCACATTGCAAACAGTGGCGGCTGGCCTGCAACTGAAACAGGTGTAAGTCATTTGCACATAGGTCTAGACTGGTGCTATCATTTATTTTTTCGAAAGCAGCACCTAGGGGAGAAGAGGTGACTGCTTTGTAATGGAGAGGAAAGAAACCCTGCAGACCTTGCAGAAGTGAGCTGGGGGAAATGTCCTAACACAAACCACATTGCAGTTGCAAAAGGCAATCTCAGGAAATGTCCAACTTGCACATGGATGGCTGTGCAATCATGGATCACAAAAACAAAGATAGAATAATAAAGGCAAACCCCCCCCCCCCCCCCCCCAACCCATTATCCTCCATGTAGCTAAACAAGTATTTAGACGACATCTAAAAAAGTCTTAAAAAATGTGTGGTACTTGGTGCAGCTGGTAGAACTGTTGTCTCACAGTGCCAAAGACATGGGTTCAATCCTGACCTTGGGTGCTGACTGTGGAGTTTGCATGTTTTCCTTGTGACCACGTGGGTTTCCTCTGGGTGCTCTGGTTTTTTTCCACTCCCTAAAGACGTGTGGGTTTGTAGGTTAATTAACCTCTGTAAATTGCCCCCAGTGTGTAGAGAGTGACTGCGAACATTGGATAACACAGAACTAGTGTGGACAGGCTACTGATGATTGGCGTGGGCTCGGTGGGCTGAAGGGCTTGTTCCGTCTTGTAGCTTTCAATTCTATGAAACCATTAGACCAGATTTATTCCTCCTCTCAGGGTGTTTGGCAAGTCATAATAACATACAATCCAGTCTGCTGGAAATCCTTACACGCTCTATTCTCTATTAGAATTCGGCATGGACTCATTGGGTCAAAGGGCCTGTTTCCATGCAGTGTGTCTCTTTAACTCTAGCTTGAGGGGCAGGTCCTTAAATTCTGAAAATAGTACTACAGATCCAGGAACATTTGTACAATCCAACTAACCCATTCAAATATTGGCCACCTCTCCATCACTGTATCACTGACCACCTTAACGCAATGCTAATTTTCTGTGGACTTTATACTGCACATTTTCCACTCCATGTAAAGCAATGACTGAGGTTATTGCAGGTGTTTATATAATACTAGACTAAGTGTAGACCCATTGGATCTGCTCCACCAACGCAATATTCCACCACTCACCCGTTCCCCCAACACAACCCGTTCCCTCAACGCAATATTCCACCACTCACCCATAGCCCCCAACTGTGCAGGTGTGGCTCATTTTCCCTGATCCACCAGCACTCCTCCCCCTCCTCTTCCCCTCTCCTCAGTCACCCTCTCCCTCCCTCCATAACCTTTTCCCTCCCTATTCCCCTCCTATCCCTCCATTCCCACCTCCGCCACTCCTCACCCCCCACTATCCCTCCTCATCTCCCCGTTGCCCTCCTCTCCCTCTCTTCCCCCTCCGCCCCCACTCTCCCTCCTCACCTCCCCCACTTTCCCCCCTCTCCCTCCCTACTCCTCCTCTCTGTCAATCCCACCACTCTCCCTCCTCACCTCCCCAGGTATTCCCAACTCCCTACCTCCCCCCCTCCCCTCCCTCTATTTACCCTCCTCCCCCACTCTCCCTCCTCACCTCCGCCACTTTCCCCCCCTCCCCCTCCGTACCCCCTCTTCTCCCTCAATCCCCCCATTCTCCCTCCTCACCTCCCCAGGATCTCGAGGTTGCAGCCGTTGGCCTCAGAGTCAACCTCAGCGCCTAGGCCCCGAATCATCAGCGCCCAGTCCCCGGATCATCGGCGCCTGCAGACGCAGCCACACCCGCTCTCCACTCGGCGTAGCGTTAGTGATGCACACTCTGCTCACTCCGCTCCTTCAGCTTTATTCTCCTCGCCGGGTGAGGCGGGTGCCGCTGTTGACTGACAGCTAATGCAGCCAATCAGTGCGGCGATGGTGCTGGTAGGGGCGTCATGCCGGGCAACGGCATGCGAGGCGCACGCCACCGGTGACTGACAGCAGACGCGGCCAATCACTGCGGCGATGGTTGAGGAAGGGGCGTCGCCATCCCGGCCGTGGCGGTGACTGATAGGAGAGGAGACTAATCTGCGCATGTGAGTTTTTAAAGATTTTTAAACCTTAATAAAATATACCATCACTCGGAACAAAACTTGTTGCACACAGCACAGGAGAATGGTGAGTAAGGTGGGGGGGATCGTAGTGCTGTTGTGTACTGTTTTTGCGCAAATAGAAAAAACACACACACCGGAAGATAATAAGATCAGAGTTTTAGTTATATACTAGACTAAGTGGGACCCATTGGGTCTCAGCATCACACGTGAGGGCTGGTCACCAACGCAATATTCCACCTCTCCACCAATTCCAATATTGCTCGCCAGTGGGGGGGGCTGTCTGTTGCGCTAGTATGGGTGTTGTGGGCCGAAAGTACTGGTTTCCAGAGGGCTAGTATAGACATTGTGGGCCGAATGGATTCTTGGGTTGGCATCCAACTGTTGCAACGATTTTAAAAGCCAAGCCAAGGCAAACAATTGGGCTGCAGCCAGCCGATAACCAAAATTCATTTTGTGAACACAAACCTGTTAAAAAGGAGAGGCAAACAATTGGGCTGCAGCCACCTGACAACCAAAATTCATTTTGTGAACACAAACTTGTTAAAAAGGCGAGGCAAACAATTGGGCTGCAGCCACCCGACAACCAAAATTCATTTTGTGAACACAAACCTGTTAAAAAGGAGAGGCAAACAATTGGGCTGCAGCCACCTGACAACCAAAATTCATTTTGTGAACACAAACTTGTTAAAAAGGCGAGGCAAACAATTGGGCTGCAGCCACCCGACAACCAAAATTCATTTTGTGAACACAAACCTGTTAAAAAGGAGAGGCAAACAATTGGGCTGCAGCCACCTGACAACCAAAATTCATTTTGTGAACACAAACTTTTAAAAAAGGCGAGGCAAACAATTGGGCTGCAGCCACTTTACAGCCGCATCAAGGGGACTCACCGTGGAGTAGACGTGCGTTCAGTGTTATTCGCAGCTCAGAGAGCCCTGACCCTCTCGCTTCCTGGGTCTGGCAGAGACTGAGTGAGGGACTACACTTCCTGGTTTTATAGTCCCTCCCCTCTGCCACCAGCGGGGGCAGCAGAGGTTATGGCAATTTAAAAAAAAACATTAATATCTCTCTGATTTTTCATCGATGGGAAAGATCCTCCCGTCCCGGAAGGTGGAGGGGAGCTCTGAGTGGGTTGGCCAAAAATGACGGCCTTAGGTGGCGGCGTTCTCTCGGAAATCGCAGCACAGTGGACCAAAAGCGGTCAAGATCAGACTTTTAGTAATGTAGATATTTGGATGAGATAGATATAGACTAAGTGGGACCCGTTGTGTGTTGGTGTGTGTGTGTGTGTGTGTGTGTGTGGGCGGGGGGGGGGGGGGGGGGGCGGGAGTTGTGTGGGCAAGGGGGCTTGTGAGGGGGAGGGGTGTGTGGGCAGGTGGGGGTTGTGTGGAGGAAGAGGGGTGTGCAGTGGGGGGAGAGGGGTGTGTGGGCAGGGGGAGGAGTGAGCTCAGAGAAAATACGGGGAAGGGCTATGGGGGAGAGGGGGGTGTCACAGGGGAGGGTGGGAGGTGCCAGCGAGGGGGACCAGAGGGGTAGTGGCTGGAATTGGCGGTGTGATGGGGACTCACAGCGGGTGCTGGTCGCTGGTCGTTCTCCTCCTCCGGAATCAGAGTCTCCACTTTCTATTTGGGGACATCAGCGACATCTCCAACTCCGGGCTGGGCTGGGTCTCCCACGCTGGGCTGGGCTAGGCTGGGTCAGGTCTCCGACACTGGGCTGCTGCTTGTGGTGGGGCTGCTGCTTGGGGCGGGGCTGGGCTGCTTCAAGTCCCTCTGAAAGTCCGGTTGGAAACCTCCGCCGGCCACCCTTAGCACCAGTAGAGACGCGATGGCACAGGAAGGGGCGGACCGTCCCGGGGAGTGACAGGGCAAGAGACTAATTTGCACGGCGCTGACTGGCTGGAGAAGAGATCGATCTGCGCATGCGCGGTTTTAAAGATTTTTAAACCTCACTAACTTTTACGACACTCAACCAATCGGAATGAAACTTGGTGCACTCGCAGCACAGGAGAATGGTGAGTGAACTGGCAAAAATTCGTAGTGCTATTGCAAACCATTTTTGTGCAAATAGAAAAACCACCAAACCGGAAGATAACAAGATCAGAGTTTTAGTTATGTATAGATAGATATAGATTAGCCATAGCAAAATGAGTAGCCCTCCTGCCTCTATATTCTGGAGGTGTGGGTGAAATTATTGCTCAAGCACTGAGTGCAAACATTGAGCCCCTCACATTTGGATGCTACTTAGGGATGTTTGTACTGTCTGGCACGTCATCTATCCGATTGGTGCTCCACCTGCGACCTCAGGTAGACATGAAATATCCTGTGGCACTAATTTAAAGAAGAGTGGGCCTGGCCGATATCTATCCCACAATTTATCACTAACACACACTTTCCCATCACTAGCCCATTATTATCTGTGGGGGCATGTAAATATTTGTTGCCTTTCCTTCATGAGAATAGTACATTGCTTCAAATGTATTTCACTTTAATTGGCTGTAATGTGCTATGTGATGACCTGGGTCATGAAAGGTGCCATATTAATATGTAATTATTTCTTATTCATGTAGAAAACACAAGATATAAATGCCAGCAAAAGAAGTAGCACTTATCCCATCGAACATACAATAGTACATCACAGGAATAGGACCATAATATTAGTGCTGACTCCGATGCCATTTTAAACTACACTCCTGTCTGCACATGGTCTATATCGTTCCATTCCCTGCCAGTTCACGTATCTGTTCAAATGCCTCTTGAACATACAGTATCAATCGTATCTTCTTCCACTACCTTCCCCAAGTACTTAGCCCACTCTCCCAACCCTGTCCACGCCCTTCTGCACACTCCCAGCTTCCTCTAAAATTACATGCCCTCCACTTATCTTCCAATCATCAGCAAACTTGGCCACAAAGCCATCAATTCCAACATGCACATCATTAATATACAACGTAAAGAATAGCGGACCCAACTCCAACTAGTAGTGTTGGTATCACTCCTCAAACATATTGAATGCACTGCCAAAGAAAGGCCAGAGCGAAGAAGTACAGCAGTGAGTCTGTTTATATGTATTCTCAGGATTGCTCTATATTCAACAGCAAACCCAAAGAAAAGCTGGGAAAACTAAAGGGGCTGTCCCACTTGGGCGACCTAATCCGTGAGTACTGGCGAGTTTGCCCTCGACTCATACTCGCAGCATGGTCGACACGTGATCGTAGGAGGTCTTCGTAACTCTCCTTCATGCTCGAGAGTGGTCTCCGCATACTCGAGGCCTCAGCTAGGTCACGGCGTTTTTTTTCAATATGTTCAAAAATGCCCGTGAGTTAATAAAGGTCGCCATGGAAACGATCTATACTTTTTTTACTCGTAGGTTTAGTCGTAGTAGGTCGTAGTAGACCGGCATGGTAATCAAGGGTAGTCGAAGGTAGTCGTACATAGTCTTCATCATAGTTGAAGGGAGATCGAATGTTGTGTTCACTCTCCACTATTCAGTGTCCAATTTTTCCGAAGTTAGCCATAGCTAGTTCATAGCTAGTTGAAGCTAGTCTTCAACATGGTCGAAGGAGGTCTTCTACATAGTCGAAGGAGGTCTTCAACATGTCATTTTTTCAAACTCTTCTAAACTCGCCAATTAGGTCACCCAAGTGGGACAGCCCCTTAAGGAGGTATTCAGTCTGAAAAAGGATCCTAACCCTAAATGTCACCTACCCATGTCCTCCAGAGAAGTTGCCTGATCTGACTTGCCTGACTTCCAGCACTTTGTGTCCTTTTGTGTAAACGAGCATCTGTAGTTCCTTCTTTTGGCATGGAGGCGATTTGACCTGGGTTTCAGAAGGCACCGATAAGAGATAAAAGGAAGTGAAGATGCTGGAAACTTGAACAAAACAAGTAAAGTGCTGGAGTAGCTCAGCAAGGTCAGACACCATCTATAGAGGGAATAGATAGGTAATGTGTCAAGTCGGGACCCTTTTTCAGACTAATTGAAGTAGGTGGATGAAGCTGGAATAGAGAGGCAGGGGCATGGCAAAGTCTAGCAAGTGATAGGTGAATACAAATGAAGGGAGGTTTGTTTGGTTTGTGTGATTATAATGACTAATGTGGGAAAAGAAGTATGCAAAATGAATCTTGCAGGCAGCAGCTACATGAAAAGGATGGAAACATAGAAAATAGGTGCAGGAGTAGGCCATTCGGCCCTTCGAGCCTGCACCGAAAATGGATCTTTAAGCACTAAAGTAACTGTTACTCGTGATTTTAATAAAGACACTACAAGACGGTTGAAGATGAGTAAAAGACACTAAAAGAAGGTCAAGGGAGACAAGAGCAAGAAAATCTGTGGACCTATTTTAAACATACAGGCAGCACTGAAAAAGTGAACAAGTGATGGACATTGGCATAGGACTAATTTACACAGAGCGATAAAAATTAAGGCTTTGCGTTTGCTCAGATGTTTTCCTGAAGCAGTTACCGATGTTTTGAGGAAATTCAGGACCTACATCCCGTCATTAGGCTTCCAGTGTTTTTTCAAAGTCTCCAAGCGTTTGAAAACTTTGCACTGTGCCACATCTGGCAGCCTACCAAACTAAACCTGCCTTGCACCAAAAGGGACAGTGTCGGAAACCGAGGGCAAGGTCTGTGAACCTGCCACTGCTGAATCACATGCATTAAATATCCGTCATCATTTCAGTAAGGATAAAAAATAAGGCCAGGAAATCAGGTCTTTGCTGGGAACATTTATCCGGAAATGTAAACTCATTTTATTACATTGGATTCATCGTGGAGATGTACCGATGGGACATATTGAGCATTAGCTGAGTTTAAATCAGTCTGGGCATTTTGACTGCTAAAGATGGTAAACACATTAGTTTGTGACCTAAAGGTGTGGACTTCCAGGATATCTGGGAACTGGAGCTGAAAATTATGTCAGTTTAAACTCCATTTGAGATTTCATTGGATTTCCAGTTCCCAAGAACAATGATTAATACGTGACATTGCCAATAAATTCTGCAGCTGGTTTTGCACCATATGTTCATAAAACTGGCTGACCTTACTAAACCCTGTCGAGGTAAACAGCCTTGTCAAGCGACAGTTTGTACATCTTGCCTGTAACGTTTAAATTGTTTTGTAACATTCTTTTGACAAAAAAAGGAGTTTAAAGAGAGGAAGGTGGCCTATTCTGCAACGTGCTCTTAAACCGAAGTTTCACAGGTAACAGAATTCATCATTAGAGTACTTTTGTTAATAAATTCGGAATATGTATGGCAATGTTCTAGTTGATAGCAGCTTCCAGTTCACAATGCCACCAATTCCCAATATGCCTGAAGCATTGTTTGCCATATATTTTTACATGTATAAAGTCTTATCCCAAATAACATACCTAAAATGGACTGGTCAGTGAATTTACCTCAGTTTTACTCTGATTTCTTTCTCCCCTGAAAAAATACACTCAAGGACTTGGTTTTCCTTCGCGACCCTGAAATCTCCAGGAAAATTTCCTAAGCACATGTGGAGGTCTGGCATCACCTTGAACTATGATTTCTTCCTAGAACCCCATCAGACAGGGCACTAAACCCATTCTAGACGACCCATTACACCAACCAAACTTGATGGGCCAAATTCCTGACGATTCATTGTCAGAAGGCAAGCTGAGAAAACCCATACACTTTCCACGTGTACTGCTGGCAAAATCTCTTAACTTGCAAGTCACCAGCAGAGGGATGTTCAGAATCTCTAGAGTATTAGAAGCTCCTTAGCATTATGGGCCGTGTTTCCCTGGAGTGTAGAAGGCTGAAGGATGAGCTTTAAGAGGTATATAAAATTCTGAGCAGCATAGATAAGGTGGATAGTCACAGTCTTTTCAACAGGGTAGGAGAGTCCGAAACCAGTGGGCCTAGGTTTAGCGTGAAAGGAGTAAGATTTAAAAGAGACCCTAGGGGCAACTTTTTCACATAGGTGGGTATTTGGTGCAAGCCATCAGAAGAAGTTGTAAAGATGGGTACAATTAGTTGGTTGCACTTAGTCACCAGTCGAGGCAGCACAGTGGCACAGCAGCAGAATTGTTGCCTTACAACGCCAGAGACCTGGGTTTGATCCTGACTATGGGGTGCTGTCTGTAAGGAATTTGTACATTCTCCCTGTGACCACGTGGGTTTTCTCCAGCTGCTCCGGTTTCCTCTCACTTTCCAAAGACAATCATCTCCGACATTCTCCAACATTCCTCCATCTCTTGGACTCTCCTGGACAGCCATCTACCCTCTCTGGACCTTTTTATCTCTGACTGTCGCCGAGACATGAGACGTCTTGACTTTTCCACTCCCCTTACCCACTCTAATCTCACCCCCTCCATACGCCGAGCTCTCCGCTCACTTTGCAGTCTGAAGAAGGGTCCCAACCCGAAACGTCACCCATCATTTTTCTCTCGAGATGCTGCCTGACGCGGAGAATAAATCCCCAGAGGCGGGGCTGAGTCCGTGAGCAGCGTGCGGGCAGCGAGCAGCACGATGAGCCGGGAGCTGTTAAGTTGAACTGGAAGCTTCTGAGTGAAGTCGGAGTGGGACCCGGCGTTGATGCTTGAGGCCGAATGCTGAAGGTGCGGGGTGAGCAGGGTGCGAGCTACATCTGCTGGGACCACCGCCCCTTCCCACACCCTCCTTTCCCCCTCCCCCCACATTCCCCCTTTCTCCCACCCCCCTTCCCCCACCCCCCCCTTCCCCCACACCTCCCCTTCCCCCACCCCCCTTCCCCCACACCACCTTACCCCCACACACCCCCTCCCCCACACCACCCCTCCCCCACACCCACACAGTTGTGGAATATTGCTTTGGGGGATGGGTTGCGTTGGGGGAACAGGTGAATGGTGGAATATTGCGTTGGGGAATGCGTTGCGTTGGGGAGACCAGGCCTCCCGTGTGACTGGGACCCAACGGGTCCCACTTTGTCTAGTCCTACACTAAACCCAGTTTATTCTCCCTACATTCCTACTAGCACTTTATGTTTTACTCAAGGTAACAGCATTTGCAGTTTCTTATGTCTCCATGTGTAATCTGACTTCTGTTTTGTGTTGAAGTTAAACTATGCAACTGAGGAAATTTAGATATGATTCATAATCCAAAGTTATTTAATTACCTGTAATTGAAAAATGCGTGTGTATTGTTAGACTTTCTGTATTCATAAAAGCACCGACTGACCTGGCCAATGAAATTCCTCGTATGTTGCAAAACATACTTGGCGAATAAAGTGTGATTCTGATTCTGAATCTGAATCTGATTCTGATATTCATTTGCGTATGAGTATATCTGTAGATGGACACAAAATACTGGAGTAACTCAGCGAGACAGGCAGCATCTCTTCAGAGAAGGGATAGGTGACATTTCAGGGCGTTTCAGGTCGAGACCCTTCTTCAGACTAGAGTCCAGGGAAAGGGAAACAAGAGATATAGACAGTGATGTAAAGAGATATAGAACAAATGAATGAAAGATACATATCTGTATGTGTCTGACTGTAAAGGGTTCTACGTGCTTTATGAATCACATAACTGTGTGTCAGGGCCAGGTGCTCTTCAACCCACTGTGTCCATGGCAACTCATTCCTAGAGCAATCGAACAATTATTCCACTACTATCTTTCTTCTTCAAACGCAGAGCATTTTGTACAATATATATTGCTTTCCTCTTCTACTGCAGGGAGAAATGTATTATGTTCTTTCAACAATCTCTTGGTGATGGTGTTCATTGATCAATCCTTTAACATTGACAATTGGAATGTATTTTCTTACGCATGCTGTTGTAGAACTCAAGTTCTCCATTGGCCTTTTCTTCTCCATGGTTAGACATGGTTGAACGATACATTTAAAAGATATTGGATAAAAGAGTCAAGGGAGTAAGAAATACTTTGATGGGTTTGAATGAAGCAGCATTTTGGCCAAATGACGTTCTTACTAAAATGCATTGTGACAGACTTAATTTAGCCGATGTCACAAAATGATGAAACCTAGTGTGACCTGACAACATCACATGTTGCCTTTACAGCATTCAAGCGAGCTTACTCAGTCCAAGATTCCACCACAGTTACAAGACTGAATTTCACCGGGTTGACAAAAAGAAAGGGATGGTGGTGCAGCAGTAGAGTTGCAGCACCAAAGAACTGGGTTTGATTCTGATTACGGGTGCTGTCTGTACGGAGTTTGCACATTCTCCCCGTGAAAAACCGGCTTTTTCTTTGGGAGCTCCGATTTCCTCCCACACTCCAAAGCCGTACAGGTTTGTAGGTTAATTGGCTTCGGTAAAAAATTACAGATTATCCATAGTGTGTGTAGGATAGTGCTAGTGTATGGGGATCGGTGGTCAGCATGGCCACGGTCGGCCGAAGGACTTGTTTCCGCCCTGTACCTATAAACTAAACTAAACAAAACATAATGACCAGGGAGTCATACAATTAAAAAAAAAGTGATCCCACAGTGGATTTATAAGCAACATTGTTTACAAGAGAAAAATAGCTCTAAATTGTTCCTTGAGGAGTAGTCAAGCTGGTTGTCCAACATGTTCATCTGAAATTCCAATTGCTGTCCTTAAATGAGGTGTTAACCTGTTTAAGATAAATTAATTGACACCTGTAAATCACATCGGCAGAGACAAATTCCAGACTGGTGCACTTATCAAGACCTATTCCATAATTTTAATTCTTCGTTTCCCTGCTCTGTTTCATTGTAGACTTTTGTAGTTTAAAGACTTCTAAAAATTGCTCCTATTATAAGAATCTGCACATGTGGTATTGCCATTAACAGCTGCTTTCCTGTCAGTCTAGTTATGTACAATAACAAGCTGTTACAGCGCACAGCTCTCAACACAACAGCTGTTACAGCTGCACTGTACTACTTCATCTCAATTCCAGCAGTCATCACAGAGGCCAGAAGCGATGCTCTACAGTAAACTCTCTTGTCTATACAAATCTGTTCCTTGTACGTAGACGCTTAACACAGAGTCATGCCAATTTCAACCCACCCATAATGGTGGGCCGTTAAAATTTACAGTGTGACCATGAGAATCACCAAATATTAAGTTTCAATCAAGGATTTTGTTCATTTTCATAAGAAGTGAGCAGTTGCGTTTTAGCGTAAAATTCACACTAAACACATTCTCAGGATTTTCCGGAGCATTTTCACATTTGACAAAGTAAGTTCGGAAAACGGATTCACACTTTTTAAGAAAAACATGCTTGTGCAAAGGAAGGTCTTTCAATGGGTCAACCTATTTTTAATTACTTTGACGAATAAATATACCCCCTACACCTCTTTCAATAATGCCATGGTATCTGATCCACTAAAATGAGAATTAAAGCGAGAGTTAAACGTTATGTCACTGAAAGAATGACCACTTCTGTGCAGAATCAGACTTCAACTTACATCTCTTTGAGCCATTGATGGTTTTGTTCAGTGTGCGATTCTTTATACCTGATCAACCCAAGTGAATGTTGCAACTTTCAGGAAATTGCCGTGTAGAAAGGAACTGCAGACGCTGGTTTATACCGAAGAGAGACACAAAGTGCTGGAGTAACTCAGTGGGTCAGACAGCATCTCTGGAGAAAATGAGAGGAATAGATCAGGTATAGGCACAGATTCTCTTGCCCAGAGTAGGCGAATCGAAGACAAGACATTGAAACATATAAGATTGTTAAGGGCTTGGACATGCTAGAGGCAGGAAACATGTTCCTGATGTTGGGGGAGTCCAGAACCAGGGGCCACAGTTTAAGAATAAGGAGTAAGCCACTTAGAACGGAGACGAGGAAACACTTTTTCTCACAAAGAGTGGTGGGTCTGTGGAATTCTCTGCCTCAGAGGGCAGTGGAGACCGGTTCTCTGGATGCTTTCAAGAGAGAGTTAGATAGGGCTCTTAAAAATAGTGGAGTCAGGGGATATGGGGAGAAGGCAGGAACGGGGTACTGATTGGGGATGATCAGCCATGATCACATTGAATGGTGGTGCTGGCTTGAAGGGCCAAATGGCCTACTCCTGCACCTATTGTCTATTGTCTATTGTCTAAGACAACGTAGGTTTAAGGTGAAGGGGAAAAGATTTAATAGGAATCTGAGCAATACCTTTTTCACACAAAGGGTCGTGGGTGTATGGAACAAGCTGCCAGAGGAGGTAGTTGAGGCAGGGACTATCCCAACATTTAAGAAACAGTTAGACTGCTACCTGGATAGGACAGGTTTGGAGGTATGCGGGCCAAACGCGGGCAGGTGGGACTATTGTAGCTGGGGGTACACAAAATTGCTGGAGGAACTCAGCGGGTGCAGCAGCATCTATGGAGCGAAGGAAATAGGCGACGTTTCGGGCCGAAACCCTTCTTCAGACTGATGGGGGGTGGGGAAAGAAAGAAGGAAAAAGGGGAAGAGGAGGAGCCCGAGGGCGGGCGGATGGGAGGGTGGGAGGAGACAGCTAGAGGGTGAAGGAAGGGGAGGGGACAGCACAGGCTAGCCAAATTGGGGGAATTCAATGTTGATGCCATAGGGGCGCAAGGACCCCAGACGGAATATGAGGTGCTGTTCCTCCAATTTCCGCTGTTGCTCACTCTGGCAATGGAGGAGACCCAGGACAGAGAGGTCGGATTGGGAATGGGAGGGGGAGTTGAAGTGCTGAGCCACCGGGAGGTCATGTAGGTTAAGGTGGACCGAGCGGAGGTGTTCGGCGAAACGGTCGCCCAACCTACGCTTGGTCTCACCGATGTAAATTAGCTGACATCTAGAGCAGCGGATGCAGTAGATGAGGTTGGAGGAGATACAGGTGAACCTTTGTCGCACCTGGAACGACTGCTTGGGACCTTGAATGGAGTCGAGGGGGGAGGTGAAGGGACAGGTGTTGCATTTCTTGCGGTTGCAACGGAAAGTGCCCGGGGAGGGGGTGGTGCGGGTGGGAAGGGAAGAATTGACGAGGGAGTTGCGGAGGGAGCGGTCTTTGCGGAAGGCAGACATGGGGGGAGATGGGAAGATGTGGCGAGTGGTGGGGTCACGTTGGAGGTGGCGGAAATGGCGGAGGATTATGTGTTGTATTTGCCGGCTGGTGGGGTGAAAGGTGAGGACCAGAGGGACTCTGCCCTTGTTGCGTGTGCGGGGATGGGGAGAGAGAGCAGTGTTGCGGGGTATGGATGAGACCCTGGTGTGAGCCTCATCTATGGTGGCGGAGGGGAATCCCCGTTCCCTGAAGAACGAGGACATTTCCGATGCCCTGGTATGAAATGTCTCATCCTGGGAACAGATGCGGCGTAGGCGGAGGAATTGGGAGTAAGGGATGGAGTCTTTACAGGGGGCAGGGTGGGAAGACGTGTAGTCCAGATAGCCATGTGAGTCAGTGGGTTTATAATGTATGTCGGTCAGGAGTCTGTCCCCTGCGATGGAGATGGTGAGGTCAAGGAATGGTAGGGAAGTGTCGGAAATCGTCCAGGTGTATTGGAGTGCCGGATGGAAGTTGGTGGTGAAGTGGATGAAGTCAGTCAGTTGTGTGTGGGTGCAGGAGGTGGCACCAAAGCAGTCGTCAATGTGCTGTAGTGTAGCTGGGACTTGTTGGCCGTTGTGGGCAAGTTGGGTCGAAAGGCCTTTTTCCACATTGTATTACTCTATGACACTATGACATTTTTGGCCGGGATCCTTCTTCTGTATATTTGCTGCGTGGTTTGAGGGACACATCATTCATGCGGGACGAATGTAGGAAGTGTTTCAGCATGTCCATTCGTTGTGCATGTGTAATTGTGTAACAACATCTCTGCCAGACAAGTACAATGTTTCGCTGGGCCAAGTACTACAGCAAACATGGTCATTCTGAGCACTTATAATTCAGAACTATGTCACGTGACTGAACATCTACCACTGACTAGTTTAGTTTAGTTCAGAGATACAGAATGGAAACAGGCCCTACAGCCTATCGAGTCTGCGTTGATCAGCAATCCCCGTACACTAGCACTATCCTACGCACATGGGGCCAATTTACAATCTTTACGGGAAGCCAATAAAACGACAAATTTGTACGTCTTTGGAATCTTGGAGGTAACCGGTGCACCCGGAGAAAGCCCACGCAGTCACAGGGAGAAAGTACAAACTCCGTATACACAGCACCCTTAGTCACGATCAAACCCGGGTCTCTTGCGCCGCAAAGCAGCAACTCTACCGCTGCGCCACTATGATGTTTATAGTGGAGGGAGTGATTATCCATAATGCGTAGGTGAGTTAAGGAATGCTCATGGGGAAATCTGTGCTCCTTCGGGACGACAGATGGCACAATGGGCTAAGTGTTCGGCTGGCAACCGGAAGGTAGCCGGTTCGAATCCCGCTTGGAGTGCATACTGTCGTTGTGCCCTTGGGCAAGACACTTCACCCACCTTTGCCTGTGTGTGAATGTGTGTGAGTGATTGGTGGTGGTCAGAGGGGCCGTAGGCGCAGATTGGCAGCCACGCTTCCGTCAGTCTGCCCCAGGGCAGCTGTGGCTACAGAAGTAGCTTACCACCACCGAGTGTGACTGAGGAGTGAATGAATAATGCGATGTAAAGCGCCTTGAGTATTAGAAAGGCGCTATATAAATCTCATCCATTATTATTATTATTATTTAGTAAGGATGGCACAAATGGAATTGTCACTACAATGATTTATTGATGCTCACCATTTATACAGGAAATCAACAACAAAGTTAATGTCCATGTTAATTTGTGTTTTTCTTGGACCGGTCCTTTAAACTAATGATCAGTAAAACTAAATCAAGAGAGTGTAACCCCAAGAATGAAGTTCCCCCCAATGATCGTGTAGGAAAGAACTGTAGATGCAGGTTTACACTGAAGATAGAAACACAATGCTGGAATAACTCAACGGTTCAGGCAGCATCTCTGGAGAAAAGGAATACGCGACATTTCGGGTTGAGATCTTTCTTCAGACGGAAAGGTAGAGAAGGCCTGAGTCCGAAAAAGTGTCTCGACCCGAAAAGTCGCCTATTCCTTGTCTCCAGAGATGCTGACTGACCCGCTGTGTTGCTCCAGCATTTTGTGTCTATCTTCCCCCAATAGTCAATATTTGAACCAGCAAAGCGCATACACTGGCGATAGACACAAGGTGCTGGAGTAACTCAGCGAGTCAGACAGCATCTCTGGAGAAAAGTAATAGGTGACGTTTCCGGTTATGACCCTTCTTCAGACTGAAAGTTGAAGACCAGAACAAAACAGGACCGGCAACAGATAACCTCAGGAAGGCTGGAGTCCATAATGGCCCATTGTTATCTGGGGAAGATGGGTATACAAGGATGCGAACAGCGGAACTGATAGAATGACTAGGTTGGGGGAGGGTGGAGAGAGAGAGAGGGGAAAAGAGTTACTTGAAAATAGAGAAATCAGTGTTCATACCGCTGAGTTGTAAGCTGCGCAAGCGAAATATAAGGTGCTGTTCCTTCTATTTGCATGTGGTCCCACTCTGACAGTGGAGGAGGCACAGGACAGAAAGTTCAGTATGGGAATGGGAAGGGGAATTAAAATGTTTGGCAACCTGGGGATCACGTAGGCCATTGTGGACTGGGCATAAGTGTTCAGCGAAACGATTGCCAAGTTTATGCTTGGTCTCACTGATTATGTAGGAGCCTACACCAGGAGCACCGGATACCATAGATGGGGTTGGAGGAGGTGCAATTAAACCCCTTGCAATGGAACACTGACGGTGCTGCAGTCGTTCCACATGGCATTCAATTATCTTTCTAGTTAATGTGTTCACGTCTATTGAGAGGGACTTGACGATGACATGGATGAGAGCACTGTAACTGAATTTTGAATTGATCCAGTGAGATGAGAGCACCAGCAGCCCTCTTCAAATAGGGGCAGCACAGTGGTGCAGCTGATAGAGCAGGTGCTTCAAAGCACCAGAGATCTGGGTTTAATCCTGACCTCGGGTGCTGCTTTTGTGTGGAGTTTGCACATTCTTCCTGTGACCGCCTGGGTTACCTCCGGGTTTCACCGGTTTCCTCCCACATCCCAGAAACATGCAGGTTTGTAGATTACTTAGCCCTTTGTATATTGCTCCTAGTATGTAGAGACTGGACGTGAAGAGGGATTCACACTAGAACTAGTGTGAATGGGTGAGGCAGCATCTATGGAGTGAAGGAATAGGTGATGTTTCAGGTCTCGACCCGAAACGTCACCATTCCATATATAACATATAACATATAACAATTACAGCACGGAAACAGGCCATCTCGGCCCTACAAGTCCATGCCGAACAATTATTTTCCCTTAGTCCCACCTGCCTGCACTCATACCATAACCCTCCATTCCCTTCTCATCCATATGCCTATCCAATTTATTTTTAAATGATACCAACGAACCTGCCTCCACCACTTCCACTGGAAGCTCATTCCACACCGCTACCACTCTCTGAGTAAAGAAGTTCCCCCTCATGTTACCCCTAAACTTCTGTCCCTTAATTCTGAAGTCAAGTCCTCTTGTTTGAATCTTCCCTATTCTCAAAGGGAAAAGCTTGTCCACATCAACTCTGTCTATCCCTCTCATCATTTTAAAGACCTCTATCAAGTCCCCCCTTAACCTTCTGCGCTCCAGAGAATAAAGACCTAACTTATTCAACCTTTCTCTGTAACTTAGTTGTTGAAACCCAGGCAACATTCTAGTAAATCTCCTCTGTACTCTCTCTATTTTGTTGACATCCTTCCTATAATTGGGTGACCAAAATTGTACACCATACTCCAGATTTGGTCTCACCAATGCCTTGTACAATTTTAACATTACATCCCAGCTTCTATACTCAATGCTCTGATTTATAAAGGCTAGCATACCAAAAGCTTTCTTTACCACCCTATCTATATGAGATTCCACCTTCAAGGAACTATGCACGGTTATTCCCAGATCCCTCTGTTCAACTGCATTCTTCAATTCCCTACCATTTACCATGTACGTCCTATTTTGATTTGTCCTGCCAAGATGTAGCACCTCACATTTATCAGCATTAAGCTCCATCTGCCATCTTTCAGCCCATTCTTCCAAATGGCCTAAATCACTCTGTAGACTTTGGAAATACTCTTCATTATCCACAACACCCCCTATCTTGGTATCATCTGCATACTAACTAATCCAATTTACCACACCTTCATCCAGATCATTGATGTACATGACAAACAACAAAGGACCCAACACAGATCCCTGAGGCACCCCACTAGTCACCTGCCTCCAACCCGACAAACAGCCATCCACCATTACCCTCTGGCGTCTCCCATTCAGCCACTGTTGAATCCATCTTGCTACTCCTGCATTTATACCCAACAGTTGAACCTTCTTAACCAACCTTCCATGAGGAACCTTGTCAAAGGCCTTACTAAAGTCCATATAGACAACATCCACTGCTTTACCCTCGTCAATTTCCCTAGTAACCTCTTCAAAAAATTCAAGAAGATTAGTCAAACATGACGTTCCAGGCACAAATCCATGTTGACTGTTCCTAATCAGACCCTGTTTATCCAGATGCTTATATATATTATCTCTAAGTACCTTTTCCATTAATTTGCCCACCACTGAAGTCAAACTAACAGGTCTATAATTGCTAGGTTTACTCTTAGAACCCTTTTTAAACAATGGAACAACATGCGCAGTACACCAATCCTCAGGGACTATTCCCGTTTCTAATGACATTTGAAATATTTCTGTCATAGCCCCGGCTATTTCTACACTAACTTCCCTCAATGTCCTATGGGAATATCCTGTCTGGACCTGGAGACTTATCCACTTTTATATTTTTCAAAAGTGTCAGTACTTCTTTTACTTTGAAACTCATAGTATCCATAGCTACTCTACTAGTTTCCCTTACCTCACATAATTCAATATCCTTCTCCTTGGTGAATACCGAAGAAAAGAAATTGTTCAATATCTCACCCATCTCTTTTGGCTCTGCAGATAGCTGTCCACTGTCTCTCCAATGGACCTATTTTATCCCTCGTTATCCTTTTGCTATTAATATAGCTGTAGAAACCCTTTGGATTTACTTTCACCTTACTTGCCAAAGCAACCTCATATCTTCTTTTAGCTTTTCTAATTTCTTTCTTAAGATTCTTTTTACATTCCTTATACTCCTCAAGCACCTCATTTACTTCATGCTGCCTATAATTATTGTAGATCTCCCTCTTTTTCCGAACAAGATGTCCAATTTCCCTTGAAAACCAGGGCTCTTTCCAATGTTTACTGTTTCCTTTCAACCGAACAGGAACATAAAGATTCCTTCACTCCATAGATGCTGCCTCACCCGCTGGGTTTCTCCAGCATTTTTGTCCACCTTCGATTTTTCCAGCATCTGCAGTTCCTTCTTAAACACTAGTGTGATTGGAGTGATTGATGGTCAACAAGGTGGGTGAAAGGCCTCGTTCAATGTTGTATATTTCAAACAATCATACAATCAATCTTGGGTGAAAAGCATGAAAGCAGAGCTAAGCAGGTAAAGTGCAAGCACAAAATCAGCGGTGCCAAGTATTCCCAGGTCAGATTTTGCAACCTTGAGAGTTAAATGACATGGGATGCAATCTGAACTGTTCTTCTTGGAGATGGAAAATATTGTGACATTGTTGAATTGAACATTCTCCGTGGAAAAAAACTCGACGGCGAAACCAATCTGGATTCTAAACAATGCAGCAGCTGTGGATTTGCTGAATAGTCTACATGATGCTTTGCATTGAATTAAAAAGTTGGTGTAGTTTTATTTTATAATTGCAGGTTGGCATAAGGTAATCTTTATTACCCAAGAAAATGACCTCAGTAATCACAGTGCCATGAGGCAATAGTAGAAATGGGAATTTAAATGTTTATCTTGGTACGTTGTATGGAGATTTTATATCTTAAATGATTTCTAATGTTTCTGTTGCTGCCAATAGCCAACATTCCCAGCTTGTGCACCCCTCTTGTGTGCATGAAGTTGCATATGTGACAAAAAATTATCGCGATTATCATTAAAAGAATGCAGATTTTGATGTTAAGCCCAAGTTAGAACAAGGTTTTTATTTAGCAGAGAATTACAAGACCCTAATTGTAGTCAAGGCTCTATTCCTATTGCTCATTTGATATTGAAACTGTTCAAGAACAACAAGCTTTATTAAAGCTTGGGATGTCTTCCAACATTATTTCTTTGACTCTGGCATTTCTGTGAATCTAAATAGAGTGCACCAGCAGTTTGGGTAGCAATCTAAAATTCTATGTTTCAATTCCTACAGAGTTATATGTGTGAAGAAGGGTCCTGACAAACGTCACCTACCCATGTTCTCCAGAGATGCTGAGTTACTCTAGCTAGCACTATGTGTTCTTTGGAGCTACTTATGGTTCTTTTTCCTGCACATATATCACTTTTCATGTGCAATCAGGTAAGGAAATAAAGAGATACTAGGAACTGCACATGCTGGAATAATGCATAACACACAAAGTGCTGGAGTAACAGCAGATCAGGCAGCATCTCTGGAGTAAAAGGAAATAGTGAGATTTCACCCCATTTAATATATCAGAAAGATCCGGCTCCTGCCTAAAGGTTCAATTTGCTGGTATTTGATTCTATTGATAAGCTGTCCTTTTGGTCAAGTCCATGAGCTGATATGAGCACAGTTGCACCGGTTGTTCAGCCCTAATGTCAGCTGTGTATGATATAATGGTAGCCTGTGACCCGACTGCATGAAACATAAGAAATGAGAGCAAGGTTACGTCTTTTGATGCTGCAAACCCGTTTCACCATTCAGTACGGTCATGGCTGATCTCAGCATTGAGGTAGATGATCAACCAGGACATTACCGAACAGCAGTGTAAACAAGAGTGGCACAAGGGCACTGCTACTCTTGCATGGGATAGTGGATGGCTTATGTATGACTTGATTGTATACATGTACAGTATGATTTTATTGTATAGCACGCAAATAATATTATTCACTGTGTCTCAGTGGAAGTAACAATAATAAACCAATAGCATAGTATGTAACAATTCCAACTATCTAAATTCTCTATTACAAAATGGAATATACTCATATACACTAATTTGCGTATGCCAGCCCATTTATTGCATTGACAATAGCATCCCATCAATATTCAACTAACTTTTTTACACCCTTGTAATTCCCCTTTCTGGGGAAAATTGGTGTCATTTATTCCCAAGAGTTAAACCAGTGCCAAGGTTCACCAGCTGCTTGTTGGAGTCAGTCTAACACAGTGGCATTTAAGAGACTTATGGACAGGCACATGGATGCAGGGAATGGAGTGATATGGATGATGTGCAGGCAGATAAGAGTTGGCCTTGGTATCATATTCAGCACAGACATTGTGGTCGAAGAGCCTGTTCCTGTTCTACGTTCTATGTTCTAAATGTACAGTAAATACCACTTCAGTGAGCACATCTGCATACATGCCAAGTGCACCAGCGTGATAGCAGACATTATTTCTGGCTGATTTCTGGGTTTCTATACTATCAACAGCAGTGGGCCTTAGACATTAGACTATACTTTAGACTGTAGAAACACAACACAGAAACAGGCCCTTTGACCGAGCGAGTCTGTGCCGACCATCGATCACCCAGTGCACTAGCACGATCCTACACATTAGGAACAATTTACAATTTACCAAAGCAAATTAACCTCACAAACCTGTACGTCTTTAGAGTGTGCAAGGAAACCAGAACACCCGGAGAAAACCCACGCGGTCACAGGGAGAATGTACAAACTCCGTACAGACAACACACATAGTCAGGATCGAACCCGGCTCTCTAGCGCTGTAAGGCAACAACTCCACTGCAGTGCCACCGTCCTAACGGTTTAATCTGGAGATGCAACATCAGTGTCCATGCTCATTATATACATCACACTGCCCAGTGTCTGAAGATGGTCATGGCCACACTCGCTTTTCCAAAGTGTAAGCCACAAATATTATCATTGTCATTCCATTAACTTTGTTTACCATTGAAACAAGAGTGCAGATGAAAGCAGGCTCCATTTGTATTCACTAAAATAAATGACACCAATCTAATATTGATTCTAGATATGCATCACATCCCTTGATTAGTATAGGTGTCAGGGGGTTATGGGGAGAAGGCAGGAGAATGGGGTTGAGAGGGAAAGATAGATCAGCCATGATTAATTGGCAGAGTAGATTCGATCGGGCCGAATGGCCTAATTCTGCTCCTAGAATTCATCAACATTCCCATGTTTTTGAATCCACGAAGTAAGGCCCCGTACCAGCAAGACATGCACTCATTTCCCTGCCTGTTGTCATGTTGTGGAAGTTATTAGGCGATTCACCAACCGCAGCAGTTTGCTGATTAAATAATCAGCGTTTGAAAGCTGGGCTGATCAGTTTGTGGCATTCATCCTCATCATTCTGACTTTTCCTGATCACCTACTCTTGACAAATCCATCACAATTCTGCCCATACATGCTTTAGACTTTACTTTGCACTTTAGAGATGCTGTGTGTAAACAGGCCTACCGAGTCCATGCCGACCAGCGATCACCCCTGTACACTTGCACCATCATACACACTAGGGACAATTTACCAAAACCAATTAACCTGCAAACCTCTATGCCTTTAGTATGTGGGAAGAAACCGGAGCGCCGGGAAAAAACCCACGTGGTCACAGGGAGAATGTACCAACTCCATACAGACTTCATCCATAATCAGGATCGAACCCAGGACACTGGCGCTGTAAGGCAGCAACTCTACCTCTGCGCCACTGTGCCAACCCTATTCGTGTATGAAAAAGATTTATGCTTTCACAACTCTTTTATGAGAACAGGGGATATCAAAATAATTTTCATCCAATTCTACTTTTTGAAGTGCAGGCAACATAGTGATGTAGGAAATAGTCATAGAGTTCAACAGCACAGACATGAGCCCTTTGGGCAAACACTGCCATGCAGACCTTTCCATTGACATTATTCCCACTTGTCTGCATTAGGTCCATATCCTCCAATGCCTTGCCTGTTTATCCCTTTCTAAATGTCTCCTAAATATAGTGATTGTATTTGACTCCATCTCCTGTTGCAACCTGTTGCAGATATCAGCAACTCTCTATGTAAAAAAAGTGTTCTCCTCATATCTCCTTTAGAACTCTCTCCTCTTTCACTTTAAACCCAAGCTCCATTGTGTTTGATACACCTACTATACAAAAGTTGGTCCTCAAGATCTTGAATTGGGGGATGTCTGATTTCGATAGTGTAAGAGTTGACGTGGTGAAAGTAGATTAGCAGCAGAGTGGATATGCCCTCAAATATCCAAGGGCATAAATTTGTGCTGAGAGGGTGACATTTTAAAGAAGATTCGTAAGGCAGGTATTTTCACTCAGAGAGTAGTACTACTAGCTACCTCATTGGGGACCCTCGGATTATCCTTGATCGGGCTTTGCAGGCTTTACCCTGCACTAAACGTTATTCCCTTATCATGTATCTATACACCGTGAATGGCTCGATTGTAATCATGTATTGTCTTTCCACTGACTGGTTAGCTCGCAACAAAAAGCTTTCCACTGTACCTCGGTACTCGTGACAATCAACTGAACGCAACTAAACTAGTAGGTGCGTGGAATATGCTGCCAGGGGAAGTGGTAAAAGCAGATGCAATATCAACGTTTAGGAGGCATTTCCACACACACAATAAGAGGCAGTAATACGGACCATGTGCAGATGGAATTAGTTTGACATTAGGGTCAGCGCAGACATGGCAGGTCAAAGGGCATGTTCCTGGCCTTTTCCTGTTCTCTGTTCTCACCAGAACATGCTCATCCTGACTTCTTACTAAATTTCTTTTAAGAGACTCCCACTTGTCAGTTGTTGTTTTACCCATACACATCTGCTCCCAATCTCCTTTTGCCAGGCCCTCTCTTAACCTATTGAAATCAGCTTTTCCCCCAATTCAAGTCCTTGAGGAAAAACTCTCTACAAATTGTCTCAAAAAACAAAGATACACTTAACAAATTCCATCCAAGCCCCAGACATTATGGTAATTCCAGTCAATATTGGGAAAATTAAAATCAATCCACTATTATGTATTGCTCTTACACCTTTCTTACATATCTGTACTTCTATTTCCTGCTGATGACAGGGAGGCCTGTGGTATAATCCTAGCAGGTTGATGGTCCCTCTCTTTTTCCTAAGTTCTCCTCATCTGTGCTCATTGAACAATCCCTCGATGATACCCTCGATGAGTACTGCAGTTATGTTCTCTCTGGTCAGTATTGCAACTCCCCCTCCTCATATGCATTCCTCTCTGTTACAATCAAAACATCTAGATAAGGTTCATAAGTTCTAGGAGCAGAATTAGACCATTCGGCCCATCAAATCTACTCTGTCGTTCAATCATGGCTGATCTATCTTTCCCTCTCAACCCCCTTCTTCTGCCTTCTCCCCTGATACCTGTACTAATTAATAATCTGCTAATCTCTGCCTTAAAAATATCCATTGACGACCTCCACACCTATCTGTGGCAATGAATTCCACAGATTCACCACCCTCTAACTAAATAAATTCCTCCTCATCTCCTTTCTCATGGTACATCCTTTTATTCTGGTCCAAAACTCTCCCATTAGTGGAAACATCCTCTCCACATTCACTCCATCTAAGCCTTTCACTATTTGTTAAGTTTCAATGAGGTTCCCCCTCAACCTTCTAAACTCTAGCGAGTTTAAGTGTCCAACTTACTGAGGAGGCTCCTTGCATTAAAGTAAAAGGTGTTGAGCCTGCCAGTCCTGCCTAACTTGCTACTATCTGTTCTTCCCAATGGACCCATTGATTTATTCTCTCCATTTTTCTCCCGACTTGCTGCACTGCTTCTATGCTTCCCACTAAATTAATTTAAACCCTCCCAAGTAGCACAAGTAAATCTCTCAGCGCGGACATTGGCGGCTCTCCAGCTTTGGATGCAACCCATCCTTTTTGTACAAGTCCCAAGTACTCTAGAAGCGAACCCAATAATCCAAGTACTTAAAGTCCACCTTCCTGCACCAGCCTTTAGCATTGGGTCAGTTTGTATCCAGCAGGTATGCGGATGGCAATGTGATTATCTGCTTTTGTAATGTTGAGGGAGAGATAATTGTTGGGCAGAACTCAAGCTGAATTGCGTTTTGTCAAAATAGTGCCAGGATCCTGTGCGGCATCAAGTGACAATTCATCCAAACAATAATAATAATGGATGGGATTTATATAGCGCCTTTCTAGAATACTCAAGGCGCTTTACATCGCAATGACACAATGACACAATGACACAATGACACCTTCCACATTCCAGCTGCTGATGGGTACTTTGTGGACAAATCAAGTCGTCAAGTCAAGTCAAGTTTATTTGTCACATACACATACGATATGTGCAGTGAAATGAAAGTGGCAATGCTCGCGGACTTTTGTGCAAAAAGACAAACAACCAAACAACCAAACAAACCATAAACACAATCATAACACACATATTCTTTTACATAATAAATAATGGAAGGAAAAACGTTCAGTAGAGTTAGTCCCTGGTGAGAAAGGCGTTTACAGTACGAATGGCCTCTGGGAAGAAACTCCTTCTCAACCTCTCCGTTCTCACCGCATGGCAACGGAGGCGTTTGCCTGACCGTAGCAGCTGGAACAGTCCACTGCAGGGTTGGAAGGGGTCTCTCATGATATTGTTGGCTCTGGAGTTGCACCTCCTGATGTATAGTTCCTGCAGGGGGGTGAGTGAAGTTCCCATAGTGCGTTCGGCCGAACGCACTACTCTCTGCAGAGCCTTCTTGTCCTTGGCAGAGCAATTCCCAAACCAGATGGTAATGTTCCCGGACAAGATGCTTTCCACCGCCGCTGCGTAGAAGCACTGGAGGATCCTCGGAGACACTCTGAATTTCCTCAATTGCCTGAGGTGGTAAAGGCGCTGCCTTGCCTTACTCACGAGTGCTGAGGCGTGTGATGCCCATGTCATATCCTCGGAGATGTGGACTCCCAGATATTTAAAACAGTTCTTAGATTGCCATCTTTACCAGTGTAGCAACACCATTATGTCAGTTGATGTGCAGGCAAATTGGTCTGGGTACACCTGAGAAGGGAACTTGAACTCATTGATGAAAGGGATCATCAAGGAACTGTACTGAAAAATATGTAACCCTAAATGAGGAATACTTCGAGTCAAATCCCAAATACATGACTATAGGAAACAATTGGAAACTGGGAGAAGACATAGTCAAGTTAAGAAGTATTTTGTACAAAGATTGATTTGTAACTTGATTGTAGATACATACTGTACTGAGGAATTGTAAAATTCTATGCAGTGGATAGGCGAAGAAACTGAGCAGCAGCATTAGGGTTTATTTATTGGACTAAGAACCAGAGGCCTGGACTTTCAATTCATGTACAAACATTTACTACAGCAGCTGAGGAATTTTTCAACTGTTAATGCAAAATCTGGAATTAAAAAGTATGTATCATTTTTCCCTGAAAGTAGCAACACAAGTGAAAAGGGTGGTAAAGAAAGCATGTGGTAAGCTCACCTTCATGGGTCGGGACAATGGGAATAAGAGCCAGGGCATCATGATGCAGCTTTATAAGACATTGGCTAGGCTGCATTTGGAATATTGCACACAGTTTTGGTTGTATAATTACAGGAAGGATATGGAAGGTTTGGTGAGGGTAGAGAAGATGATTATCAGAAAGCTGGCTGGATTAGGCAGTATTTGCCACAAGGCGAGGTTGGAAAAACTTTGATTGTTTACTGTAGAATGCTAGAGCTTAAGAGGAGACATGATTGAAGCATATAAAATACGGTGGTACAGCGGTAGAGTTGCTGCCTTACAGCGCTTGCAGCGCCGGAGACACAGGTTCGATCCCGACTACGGGTGCTGTCTGTACTGGGTTTGTATGTTCTCCCCCTCGGTGGATTTTCTCCGAGATCTTCGGTTTCCTCCCACAGTCCAAAGACGCACAGGTACAGTATATAGGTTAATTGGTGAATGGGTAAATTGTCCCTAGTGTGTGTAGGATAGTGTTAATGTGCGGGGATCACTGGTCGGTGCGAACTCGGTGGGCCGAAGGGCCTGTTTCCGCGCCGTATCTCTAAACTAAACTAAAACTGTGTGTAAGAAGGAATTGCAGGTGCTGGTTTAAACTGAAATTAAAACTATGAGAGGCATTGATAGGATCAACAGTCAGAGTGGCAATGTGAACGACTAGAGGCATGGCTTTAAGGTGAGATGGGTAAAGTTTAAAGGAGATGTGTGGGGCAAGTATTTTTACACAGACAATGGCGGGTGCCTGGGCTACCAGGTGGTGGAGGCAGATACAATAGTGGTGTTTTAGAGGCATTTAAATAGGTACCTAGATATGCAGAGAAGAGAGGGATAGAGATTATATACACATGAAGGACTGGTGCAGTGGGCAGGGATTCAAGTTTCTGAATCATTGGGACTTCTTTTGGGGAAGGTGTGACCTGTACAGAAAGGACGGGTTGCACTTGAACCCAAGGGGGACCAATATCCTGGCGGGAGATTTGCAAACGCTACTGGGGAGACTTTAAACTAGAATGGTTGGGGGGAGGGACTCAAATAGAGAAATCTAGTAGACAGAGTGTGAGGCAGGAGGCAGGAGGCAGAGAAGGGAAGCACTCGGGCCCAAAATCTAGGGGAGAAAGAAGAAACAGAATATAAACAGAGAATAAGAGGCAGTGGGTTTCTTAAATGTGCATATTTTAATGCTAGGAGCATTGTAAGAAAGGTGGATGAGCTTAGAGCCTGGATTGACACCTGGAAGTATGATGTTGTGGCGATCAGTGAAACATGGTTGCAGGAGGGCTGTGATTGGAAACTAAATATTCCAGGATTTTGTTGCTTCAGGTGTGATAGAATTGGAGGGGCAAGAGGTGGAGGTGTTGCATTGCTTGTGAGGGAAGATATTACAGCAGTGTTGTGGCAGGATAGATTATAGGGCTCGTCTAGGGAGGCTATTTGGGTGGAACTGAGAACTGGGAAAGGTGTAGCAACACTTATAGGGGTGTATTATAGACCGCCAAATGGGGAGCGAGAATTGGAAGAGCAAATATGTAAGGAGATAGCAGATATTAGTAGTAAGCACAAGGTAGTGATTGTGGGAGATTTCAATTTTCCACACATAGACTGGGAAGCACATTCTGTAAATGGGCTGGATGGTTTGGAGTTTGTAAAATGTGTGCAGGATAGTTTTTTGCAGCAATACATAGAGGTGCCTACTAGAGAAGGGGCAGTGCTGGACCTCCTGTTAGGAAATGAGACAGGTCAGGTGGCGGAGGTATGCGTTGGGGAGCACTTCGGGTCCAGTGATCACAATACCATTAGTTTCAATATAATTATGGAGAGGGTCAGAACTGGACCTAGGGTTGAGATTTTTGATTGGAGAAAGGCTAACTTTGACGAGATGCGAAATGATTTAAAAGGAGTGAATTGGGACATTTTGTTTTATGGGAAGGATGTAGAAGAGAAATGGAGGACATTTAAAGGGGAAATTTTAAGAGTACAGAATCTTTATGTCCCTGTTCGGTTGAAAGGAAATAGTAAAAATTGGAAAGAGCCATGGTTTTCAAGGGAAATTGGACACTTGGTTCGGAGAAAGAGAGAGATCTACAATAATTATAGGCAGCATGGAGTGAATGAGGTGCTTGAGGAGTATTAAGAATGTAAAAAGAATCTTAAGAAAGAAATTAGAAAAGCTAAAAGAAGATATGAAGTTGCTTTGGCAAGTAAGGTGAAAGTAAATCCAAAGGGTTCCTACAGCTATATTAATAGCAAAAGGATATCGAGGGATAAAATTGGTCAATTAGAGAGACAGAGTGGACAGCTATCTGCAGAGCCAAAAGAGATGGGGGAGATATTGAACAATTTATTTTCTTCGGTATTCACCAAGGAGAAGGATATTGAATTATGTGAGGTAAGGGAAACAAGTAGAGGAGCTATGGATACTATGAGATTCAAAGAAAAAGAAGTACTGACACTTTTGAAAAATATAAAAGTGGATAAGTCTCCAGGTCCTGACAGGATATTCCCTAGGACATTGAGGGAAGTTAGTGTAGAAATAGCAGGGGCTATGACAGAAATATTTCAAATGTCATTAGAAACGGGAATAGTCCCCGAGGATTGGCGTACTGCGCATGTTGTTCCATTGTTTAAAAAGGGTTCCAAGAGTAAACCTAGCAATTATAGACCTGTTAGTTTGACTTTAGTGGTGGGCAAATTAATGGAAAATATACTTAGAGATAATATATATAAGCATCTGGATAAACAGGGTCTGATTAGGAACAGTCAACATGGATTTGTGCCTGAAAGGTCATGTTTGACTAATCTTCTTGAATTTTTTGAAGAGTTTACTAGGGAAATTGATGAGGGTAAAGCAGTGGATGTTGTCTATATGGACTTTAGTAAGGCCTTTGACAAGGTTCCTCATGGAAGGTTGGTTAAGATGGTTCAATTGTTGGGTATTAATGCAGGAGTAGCAAGATGGATTCAACAGTGGCTGAATGGGAGATGCCAGAGAGTAATGGTGGATGGCTGTTTGTCAGGTTGGAGGCAGGTGACTCGTGGGGTGCCTCAGGGATCTGTGTTGAGTCCGCTGTTGTTTGTCATGTACATCAATGATCTGGATGAAGGTGTGGTAAATTGGATTAGTAAGTATGCAGATGATACTAAGATAGGTGGTGTTGTGGATAATGAAGTAGATTTCCAAAGTCTACAGAGAGATTTAGGCCATTTGGAAGAATGGGCTGAAAGATGGCAGATGGAGTTTAATGCTGATAAGTGTGAGGTGCTACATCTTGGCAGGACAAATCAAAATAGGAAGTACATGGTAAATGGTAGCGAATTGAGGAATGCAGTTGAACAGAGGGATCTAGGAATAACTGTTCATAGTTCCTGAAGGTGGAATCTCATGTAGATAGGGTGGTAAAGAAAGCTTTTGTTATGCTAGCCTTTATAAATCAGAGCATTGAGTATAGAAGTTGGGATGTAATGTTAAAATTGTACAAGGCATTGGTGAGACCAATTCTGGAGTATGGTGTACAATTTTGGTCACCCAATTATAGGAAGGATGTCAACAAAATAGAGAGAGTACAGAGGAGATTTACTAGAATGTTGCCTGGGTTTCAGCAACTAAGTTACAGAGAAAGGTTGAATAAGTTAGGTCTTTAATCTTTGGAGCGCAGAGGGTTAAGGGGGGACTTGATAGAGGTCTTTAAAATGATGAGAGGGATAGACAGAGTTGACATGGATAAGCTTTTCCCATTGAGAGTAGGGAAGATTCAAACAAGAGGACATGACTTCAGAATTAAGGGACAGAAGTTTAGGGGTAACATGAGGGGGAACTTCTTTACTCAGAGAGTGGTAGCTGTGTGGAATGAGCTTCCAGTGGAAGTGGTGGAGGCAGGTTCGATTTTATCATTTAAAAATAAATTGGCTAGGTATATGGATGGGAAAGGAATGGAGGGTTATGGTCTGAGTGTAGGTAGATGGGACAAGGGGAAAATATGTGTTTGGCACGGACTTGTAGGGCCGAGATGGCCTGTTTCCGAGCTGTAATTGTTATATGGTTATACAGTAGGCAGATGAGTTTAGTTCATCTGGGCATTATGTTCGGGACAGACATAGTGGGCCCAAGGGCCTGTTCCTATACTGTAAATGTCTATGTTTTAATGATGATGGTTAGGACACCTCTGCTGCTGGTTAAAGTCTACCTCTGGTCACTGTCTTTCTTACCCACCAAAGTATTTGACTCTTAGCTGCCCTCTAAAAGTGCTCTTGGTCATGAACAATAATGCCAACCTTGCTATTGACACCCACAGTTCATTAATAAATTCATTAAATAAAACTGCTGTTCTGTAAAACAATGAACATAACAACTCTCATTTTGTTCCCATCTTTATAGAGCCTCGGATGCGATGAGATACTGGGCTCGAACAAAGTTAACGACAGATGTGGTGTTTGCGGTGGTGACAACACCACATGTAAAGTGATATCTGGAATCTTCAAGCAGACCATCATGTCCGTGGGATATCATAAGATCCTCGAAATTCCTGAGGGAGCAACGCAAATTAATGTCACTGAGATGACCAAAAGCAGAAACTACCTGGGTAAGCAACTAAGCCTCTCTATATATTCACTGAGCTTGTTCCATGCACAGGCTTCTCCCAGATTCCAGGCTTCTCTCAGTTTCTTATTACTCGACACAAGTGGAAAAGCCCTTCATGTTTTATCTCTGGGCACTCAACAGATGTCCTGGAAAATTAATAGGGGGAAATCAGGAGCATCAATGCACATTTTAAAGTCAGGGTATATTTTCTTATTTAGTTTCAGTCATCCCATCTTTAAATAGCCGAAAATGAATCCCTGCTTTACAATTAAAGGGATCACACCAGTTAATAGTTAAATGGTCGTGATTTCATTCCAGTCTACAGTTGAAAGAACATAGAACATTACACCCCAGGACAAGCCCCCCTTCCCCCATAATGTTCCTGCCGAACATGATGCCTAGTTTAAACGCTCATTTTCCTGTACATGATCCATATCCCTCTATTCCCTACAATTCCATGTGCCTATCTAAAAGCCTCCTAAACGCCACTGTTGTACCTGTCTTCACCACCACTTCTAGCAACGTGTTCCAGGCCCCCACCACTCTGTGTGAAAGAATTTGACCCGTACATCTCCATTAAACTTTCCCCCTCTCACCTTATAGATATGCCCTCCAGTGTTGGACATTTCTACCCTGGGTCGTAGGTTTTGCCTGTCTACCCTGTCTATGCCACTCATAATATTATATACTTCTATCCCCTCAGCCTCTGCCATTCCAGAGAAAACAATTCTCTCCCTGTAGCTGAAATTCTCTAATCCAAGCAGTAAGATTCTCATTGCTAACAATCTGTTTTAATATTGTCCTGGATTGATATCACAGTTTATAAAAAGCACAGTAAATAATGGTGAGAATATTTCAGTGACAGAAAGTAATTCTTTAGGCTTCATACATTATAGATATGGCGCAGAAACAGGCCCTTCGGCCCACCAAGTCCGTGCTGACCAACGATCACCCTGTACACTAGCACTATCCTACACACTAGGGACAATTTACAATTTTACCGAATTAACCAAATAACCTACAAACTTGTGCGTCGTTGACGTCCAGTGTGGTAGGAAACCGGAGCACCCAGAGAAAACCCATGTGGTCACAGGGAGAACGAACAAACTCCGTACAGACTGCACCCTCTACCACTGCGCCACAGTGCCGTCCCAAATTCTCTTTGAAATGTGTGAATATGTGTTCTTTCAGTTTATTCAAGGATATGTCTGCATCAACTGACTGTCTACTATGGGTACTTCTCTTTGCACTAGTCTGCATTATGGAATAATTGTCAAGGCTGCCATAAATTGCTCCCTATTGAGACCACTCATGAAAGCATTATATGATAGCAGAGGTCAATGTCTATTATTATGACGGATGACAACTTGTAGATAATTGTTGCTAAAGTGTTATTTTGTCTGACTAATTAGGTCATTGTTTTCAAACTGTTCACTCCCCCCACATTCGTATTTGAAACAGGGAGGCCACTTTCTGATCTCTTACAATTAGCTAGACGTTTTGCCAGTTGACTGCATATTGGGAGGTTACAGATATTCAGCCAACCGTTTTCAATGTTCATTACCATCCCCAGAGGTAAGTAAATTCACTTAGGTTTGACAAGTGAAAAGCAAGATTAGAAGCGGTAGATTGGATCATTTTAATAAGAGAAGAAATTTTAATTTAAACCAAAATGAAGCAGAGAAGCACAGCTGGAAGACTGCCCAACAGGAAAGAAAGTGGAGCCAAGCATGATTAGGTGAGTGAAATTGGTCGACAGCAGAAATGGGAAATAAGCTTTGAACAGATGGAGGTCCATTGTACACAATGCCTGATTTTTATCTGTTATCTTCAGTCAGGTATAGTGTAAAATAGGAAGTGTGTAAATGAGGCAACTCCCAGTTCATCGCATGACCATTTCACACAACCTCTGGTTTACACTGTGCTATGTAAGCATGAAACAAGCAGGACAAATCTCTGTTGGGTTTTCTGATGGCTATATCCTTTGATCCCTTTCACCCAAATCATCAACTCACAGGCTGTCCACGTTTCTCTGAGTGACTGCATTATACTGTAATGCAGAAGGACCATGCATAGAGCGATTTCTCCAGTATCAGGGTCTGCTGCAGTCAATGCTCTCAAGCATTTCCTTCTGTAATTAGAATATGCCTTGGAATGATGATGGAGGGCTTTCTCTTAGTGTGTAGTTTCATGTTCTGCTCGAAGAATGGGAACATGTTACTATGACCTATGGTACACAAAAATGCTGGAGAAACTCAGTGGGTGCAGCAGCATCTATGGAGCGAAGGAAATAGGCAACGTTTCGGGCCGAAACGTTGCCTATTTCCTTCGCTCCATAGATGCTGCTGCACCCACTGAGTTTCTCTAGCATTTTTGTGTACCTTCGATTTTCCAGCATCTGCAGTTCCTTCTTAAATTACTATGACCTATTGTCTATTGTTTATTGATCTGTTGATTCAGTGATAACTGCAATGGAAGAGCAATTTTGGACCAGTGACTATGACTATTCATTTCAAAGTAGTTATGGAGATGGATAGAACTGGCCCTCAAATTAAGGTCCGAGATTGAAATTAAGCCTGACTTTGGAGATATAAGACAGACTCTTGCAGAGGTCGATTGGGAGAGGCTGTTTGCAGGTTGGGGGACGGCTGGCAAGTGGGAAGCTTTCAAAAGTGAGATAGCAAGAGTACCAGAGGCAGCATGTTCCTGTTAAAGTGACGAACAAGTTGTGAGAATCCTGGTTGATGAAGATGTTAAGGCCCTGGTCAGGAAGAAGAAGGAAGCCTACATCAAATGTTGGCAGTTGGGATCAAGCAAATATCTCTGAGTGTAGAAGTGCAGGCGTACACTTACAGAGGGAATCGGGAGGGAAAACAGAGGACATGAAATGGAGCTGGCAGGCAGGGTAAAGGAAAATCCCTAGAAATACTCCAGGTATATTGGTAATAAAAACGTGGCCAAGGGATAAAATAGATCCCCTTAAAGATCAGCATGGCTTCTCTTTGTTAGAATCACAAGAGATGGGGGAGATATTAAATGAATACATTTCATTGTTTTTACTGAGGAGAAGATCATGGACATTAAGGAATTGAGGCAGAAGAGTTGTGATCTCTTAGATCATGTATGAATTGCCAAAAAGGAGGCATTGGTGGTCTAAAAGCACATTGAGGTGGAAAAATCCACAGGGGCTGGCCAAATGCATGGTCGGGCCTTGTGCGAAATTACAGAGGTCCTTGCAGAGATATCTGCATCATCTTTAGCTACAAGTGAATTTATGGAAGACTGTAGAGTTGCTAATGTTGTACCATTATTTAAAAAGAGCAGCAAGGACAATCCAGGCAGCTATAGACTACTGAGCCTGACATCAATGCTGTATGGGCACAGACGGCTATGGAGGCAAAGTCAATGGATATTTTTTAGACGGAGATTGACAGATTCTTGATTAGTAAGGATATCAGGGATCAATGTTTCGATCAGGTGGGAGGGTGGACCAAGGTGAAGGCAGGAGAATGGGTTTGAGAGGAGAAAATAGATCAGCCAAGATTAAATGGGGAGTGGATTTAATGGGCCAAATGGCCTTATTCTGATCCTAGAACTTATGAACATGAAAGTTGTTGGAGGTGATTTTTAGGGATAGGATCTCCCTGCATTTGAACAGACTCATTAAGGATAGTGAGCATGGCTTTGGACGTGGGAAATCATGTCTCACGAATCTGAGAGTTTTTTGAAGAGATCAAGAGGATTGACGAGGGCAGAGCAGAGGACATGGTCTACTTGGACTTCAGCAAGGTCCCTCATGTAGGCTAGTCTGAAAGGTTAGATGGCCTGGAATCCAAGGTGAACTAGAAAATTAATTTCAAAATTGACTTGTAGGCAGGAGTTGACTTATAGGAAGGAGTCAGACTATTTCTAATTGGAGCCTTAGGCCAATAGTGTGCCGCAGAGGTCATTGTTGGCTCCATTGCTGTTAGTTATACACATTAATGATTTGAATGACAATGTCATTAACATTGTTAGTAAATATACTGATGTCAATATATACTGTCATTGTTGGTATATTAGACAGTGAGGAAGGATATCTGAATTTATAACAAGGTCTAGATCAGGTGGGAGGGTGGGCCAAGGAATGGCAAATGGAATTTAACTCTGACAAGTGTAACGTGTTGCACTTTGGTATGTCAAACATGGGCAGGATATACTGTACACAATAAATGGTCGATCCCTGGAGAGTATTGAGGACCAGGGAGATTTGAGACTACAATGATTCACTGTATCATTGAATTGAGTAGAAGAGGTTCCCCTCTTCTACTATTAATGAGGCTCTCACCAGGGTCTCTTCTATGCCCCGTAACTGCTCTCACTCCCCATCCCCCCACTCGTAACAAGGACAGAGTCCCCCTTGTCCTCACCTTCCACCCTTCCAGACATCACATACAACAAATAATCCTGCGACATTTTCGCCACCTCCAACGGGATCCCACCACTGGTCACATCCTCCCATCTCCTCCCCTATCTGCTTTCCGCAGAGACCGCTCCCTCCGTAACTCCCTGGTCAATTTGTCCCTTCCCACCTGAAACACCCCCCTCACCAGGCACTTTCCCTTGCAACCGCAAGAAATGCTACACTTGTCACTTTACCTCCCGCTTTACTCCATTCAAGGACCCAAGCAGTCTTTCCAGGTGCGGCAGAGGTTCATCTGCTTGGAGTGCATACTGTCGTTGTGTCCTTGGGCAAGACACTTCACCCACCTTTGCCTGTGTGTGACTGTGTGTGAATGTGTGTGAGTGATTGGTGGTGGTCGGAGGGGCCGTAGGCGCAGAATGGCAGCCACGCTTCCGTCAGTCTGCCCCAGGGCAGCTGTGGCTACAGAAGTAGCTTACCACCACCGAGTGTGACTGAGGAGTGAATGAATAATGCGATGTAAAGCGCCTTGAGTATTAGAAAGGCGCTATATAAACCCCATCCATTATTATTATTATTATCTGCATCTCCTCCAACCTCATCTATTGCATCCGCTGTTCTAGGTGTCAGCTGCTCTACATCGGTGAGACCAAGCGTAGGCTTGGTGATCGCTTCGCCCAACACCTCCGCTCAGTTCGCAATAACCAACCTGATCTCCCGGTGGCTCAGCACTTCAACTCCCCCTCCCATTCCAAATCCGACCTTTCTGTCCTTGGCCTCCTCCATGGCCAGAGTGAGGCCCACCGTAAATTGGAGGAGCAGCACCTCATATTTCACTTGGGTAGTTTACACCCTAGTGGTGTGAACATTGACCTCCAATTTCAGGTAGTCCCTGCTTTCTCCTCCCCTTCCCAGCTCTCCCTCAGCCCACTGTCTCTGCCTCTTCCTTTCTTCTTCCCGCCCTCCCCCCCACCCTCACATCAGTCTGAAGAAGGGTCTCGACTCGAAACGTCGCCTATTTCCTTCGCTCCATAGATGCTGCCTCACCCGCTGAGTTTCTCCAGCACTTTTGTCTACCTTTGATTCATTCAATGATACTTTATTGCCACATGTACCTAGCTACAGTGAGATTCTTTGTTCTTGCATACAACCCCGTAAAAGCACACAGTAGACTTCACCTCGGCAGTACACAAAGAGTCGCCACATTTCTGGCACCGACAAAGTTTCAAAATTTCTTAGTACAGTCTTATCTTCTCACAGCGGCGACCCAGGCCTGCCGTTGCACATGGCCACAGGTGGCCCGTCGGGTCTCTCTCATTCACAGTGGCCCCTCCAATGGATCCCTCTTTGTTCTCGGTGGCCCACCTGCCGGGTCCCTCTCTGCTCTCAGCAGCCTGCTCACCGGGGCACTCACTGCCCATTGGTCCTTGTGTTGCCGCATGGTGCATCCTGAGAGCCTTCTGCTGCTGCATGGTGCATTCTGGGTGCTTTCCGCTGCTGCAGGATGTATCATGGGTGCTTTCCGCTGCTGCAGGGTGCACCATGGGTGCTTTCTGCTGCTGCATGGTGCATCCTGAGAGCCTTCTGCTGCCACAGGGTGTAGCACATCCCGGGAGCTGTCTCCCGCTGCGCGGCACATCCTTGAGCAACAAGAATCGGCATGTGTGATCAGCAAACAAGTACTGAGTATTGGTCTTTTTGTTATCAAGTCGAAGCAGCTATTGGCCTGGTCTTTACAGCTGATGAAGGCAGGTGCACGGTTCACGAAATGTGGCAAGTTAGGTGGACATTGTGATTAAGAATGTGTTTGGCCTGCTTGTCTTCATTGGGAAGAGTATTGAGTACAGAAGTTGGGACATTATATTGCTGCGGTACAAGTCATTGCAATATTATTGAGATGCAGAAGAGATTCACCAGAATGTTACCTCTTACAGATTTGAGTGATGGGAAGAGGTTGCATCAGCTAAGACTTTTTTCTATGGGAAGTGGGAGCTTGAGGGATGATCTTAATGAGATGACAAGATCATGAGGGGCATGGATATCGTGAATGCTGACAGTCTTTTTCCCAGATTCTAAAACCAAGTAAGAGGTGAGAGGGGAGAGATTTAAAAGGGACCTCAAAGGTAACATTTTTACTCAGAGGGTGGTCCATATCTGGAATGGCCTGCGAGGGAAACCAATAGAAGTGGACACAGATACAACTTTTAGAAATCATTTGGATGCATATATGAACAGGAAAGGTGTAGAGGGATATGGGCCAAATGCAGGAAAATGGGACGAGCCCAGTGTGCCAATTTGGGCCACTTGGACAAAGTGGTCCAAAGGGCCTGTTTCCATGCTGTACAGCTCTACGACTGTATGATTCCATGATGCTTATGTTGTGTGCATTGTGAGAGAAAGGTGCGTCAGGTATTGGAAAGAAATGGACAGCGATCGTGAGGGCAGGGGCAGAGACAGAGTGTGCAATAGAAGTGGGGTTTTGTGTCCAAAGGGAAAAATCAAGGGACGCGGCTTGGTCTATCCTGAGTGTTCCAGGGATGTTATGATTGCAAGAAAGCGAATCATGAGCCCCTAGCCCAAACACCTGCAGTGATGTCATTGAATTTAATTTTACATTGCTGACAAGTCTATGATGTCAGATTCTTGGCACTTGCATTCTGAGCAGTGCACATACATTCACTTGGTGTATGTGACTCCCTTGGGTCATACTTTTGGATCCCGAACCAATTCTTTGCATTTGCACAATCTTTCATAAGGTCTTATGAATACCGTAGAACAATTAGCACTATGTGCTTTATTTCAATGTCAGTAATATGTCCCTGTGCCAAGTAATTGTGCTTGCTTGCGAATGTATAAATGTTGGTTATGTGCGTATTAATCTGTGCATATTTGGCACCTGTCATTCATTAAATATGATAAAATTGCAACGGGTAGGATTGACTAAAGGGCCTGTCCCACTTAGGCAATTTTTTTCAGTGACTGCCGACGACTGTCACAGTCGTAGTAGGTTGCCGAAAAAGCGTCGACTGGACCCCCCCCCCCCACCCCACTATAATGTCTACGACAAGCTACGACAACCTACCACCTAGTCGACGTCATGCTACGGCAAGCTACTGAGAACCGGCGACCCATTAGGACGTCCACCTACGACCACACCTATGATAACCTACGACCACACAGGCGACAACCTATGGCAACCAAAGTCAACCTACATCCACCCACGACAAGCTACGACAAGCAACGACCCTGTCGGCAACAACTGAAGACAACTGAAGCCAATTCAGTCTCTGGTACCTGTCGCCGGTTGACCTAGGTTGACATAGGTAGTCGCCAATGGAATTCACTTAAGACAGCACCCGGCGACAACCAACATCACCTGGCATCAACCTGCATCATCCTGGCGACAACCTACAATAGCACCTACGACAGGAGAAGACAAGCTACGTCAAGCCCACAGTCACCAAAACGTTTCGAACATTTCAAAATCCAGCGATGATCAGAAAAAAAGTTACGGCTCTATAGGCGACTTGAGGAGACAACTCACGACCCTACAGGCGTCACCCCGCAACCATGTGGCGACAGCCTAGTCGCCTGTAGTCGCCGAAAAAATCATCTGTGGGACAGAGGCTAAACTCAAGAAGATGCTTTAAACTAAGGTCAATAGCTGTGACGTTAATCCGACACTTGACTAACGCTTTGTGGAATGATCACATAGTAATTACATGCCAGTCCTCATTTGTGCTAAAATTGCATGCTTGTCCTTTTCAACTTGTAGGTTGCCTCATCTAATAACTTCAATTACTTTCATAAGGCTGTCATTCTGTGCCTCTTTGGATGAGTCCCATCTATTACATCATCTCCTGATGAGTCAACACCTTCGATATGGAGTAAGATCAAGGAAAAACTGTAGGAATCTGTACCTCCCATAAGGAATACTGAATGTGCATAGCTTGGGTCTTATATCATCCAGCCATCTTGCCAGAAACTATAAGAGGCAATTAACCTGCTGAAACATTTTATTTAACTGCCATAAGTTTCTAATCTGTTGGAAAATTGTAACACACTATTTTAGTAGCCTTGTAGCAGTTCTTGGATCCAGGTTCACTTGCAATTTGCATCCTTTTTGTCACATTTGTTAACAGGTTTTCATTTTCATTTGTCTTTGCAGCATTGATGTCCTTTATGCTACACAGCTCCATTTTTCTCAGAATCTGATTTCCATCATGAATGGTTCATGATTGCTGGGAACCAGCGTTGTTGACCTAGCAAATAAACCAGTCCTTGAAACAGATCAAAATATAAGTTAGATCTTCCCCACAATGTCCCTGATTTTAATTGGTGTACTTATAATGTATCTATACACTGTGAATGGATTGAAGGTAAATTGTCTCCAGTTAAGTTTAGGTTTGTTAGGAAGTAATAGAGAGTGCCAAGTGGGAAATGCTATTGATGTGGTACATACGGTTTCCCAAAAGTCATTTGATATTGCACCACATAATAGCTTTGTTACCAATGTTCAAAGCCCCATGGAATAAAATAAGCAGTAGCTCCACAGATAAGTAAATTGATTGAGCAGCAGGAAACAGGATCCTGATTCATTCTTTTTTACAGGGAAGGAGGGCTTCCAATGGAGCTCCTAGTGAACTGCTTCTAGGTTTTAAGCTTGGATTACATTCTCTTGGCATCTTCGATAGCTCAGCAAAGGTCAAAATTGCCCAACTTGAGCACTGCAGTCTTGAACTTCACTAGGGAGAGGATCTCACGGTTCATCCATGGTTTCCAGTTGGGGAACACTCGTATTGTCTTCTTTGTCATGTACTTCCTCTACACACTTACTGACGATGTCCGACGCTGATCAAGTTATAGCGTAATGATTTATTAAACAAGGGACATTAGTTATGGGGATAGACTGGAGATGTTCTCCTTGGAACAGAGGAGTTTACAAAGATAGATATATTTAAAATCATGAAGAGTATAGACAGAATAGATAGAAGGAAATTGCTCCCATTGGCAGAAGTATCCTCTAAAGGTACATAGAATGAGAGTCCTGACCCGAAACATCGCTTATCCATGTTCGCCAGAGATACTTGCTGCTCCGCTGAATTACTCCAGCACTTTGGGTCCTTTTGTGTAAACCCGTACCTGCAGTTCCTTGTTTCTACATGAAATTAACATTTTTTGGCTAAAGAAGCAAAAGCAACAGGTTTTTTTTAGCAAGAGATTAGGTTCTGGAATGTACTGTTAGGAGTAAGTGGATGGCAGATTAAATTGGAACATTTAAAAGGGAGCTGGGTAGGTCTCAGAAAGGAAAGAATCCCAGAGCTGTGGAAAGAGGACCGGAGATTTCAACTGGCTGGATTGCTTTTCCACAAAGTATGAATGAATTCAGCAGGCTGAATGGCCTGTGTAGGAAGGAACTGCAGATGCTGGTTTAAACAGAAGATAGACACAAAAAACTGGAGCAACTCAGCGGGACAGGCAGCATCTCTGGAGAGAAGGAATAGGTGACGTTTCGTGTCGAGACCCTTCTTCAACCCTCATGGCCTCCTCCCATGTCGTTCTGTGGCTTTATGACACTATAATTTCTCCTGGTTCAGAAACAGCAGCATATAGGGTAAACACAACTTCAACTCACAAAAGGACATAAAGTATTGGAGTAGCTCAGTGGGTCAGGCAGCATATAGATAGGAGAATATGGATAGGAGACGTTTCGGGTCGGGATCATTCTTCAGAACCCAAGTTTAAAGTTTTTACTCCAAACTCACACTGTCTTTAACACTAAAGCATTGAAACTTGCCTTTCATCTAGTCTGAAAGCAAACCTTTTAACTCTCGTTACAAAACATGGATCTTATATCATCCCATCTCATTGCAATGCATCTTTTTTGAATTTTTGATGTTTAATGTTTCCATTTCACTATTTTTCTCCTCACTAACCCCCATTCCAGGACATTTTACTGTGATTCAAAACAGGGCTGCTTAAAAGTTTTCTAACATTTGGCTAGGTTCCCACAGATTTGCAATTCAGGTGAAAGTTATATTTGATTTTTTTAATTTAACTGCAGAAGGTTCTGTTTTAACTTAACGTGTTTTCTTTTCTTCCTTTTCCCATTCATTTATTCTGACCAAATAAAGTTGTGTTTAGGAAATTTTCAAATACTTTAAAATCCATGATTGAATGGAAAGGTAACATTAGAAACTAATAAGACATTTTTCTATTAAAGTGGGGTTTTTTATGAATTCAGAACAACCCAAACTGTTTCAAAGCCAATGAAGTATCTTTGAAAGCAAACTCTATTTTAATGTAAGAAATGTGGCAGCAAATTTGCCTAACAGCAACATCCCATGTAAGGAACTGGTCAAATATCTTTCTGTAATGTGGTGAATTGATAAGTAAATATGATGTAAAATCAAGATAACCTGATATTTGTTCACTCTGAATCTAGCACCCTTTGTGTGTTTATTGTATATACACTTGAGTGTGTGGACCAGGCTTCAGTTTGATATCTCATCCAAAAGATGGAACCTCTTATTCCTACAAGTAACACAGACCATAGAACTGTGCAACAAGACCCTTCGGCCCTAGCTGTCTGTGCCACACATGATGCCAGAACCAACTCGTATCTGCCTGCACATAATCCATATTACTTCATTCCCATTATACCAATATGCCTTTCCAAATGTCCCTTAAATGCCACTCTCATATCTGCATTAACCATCACCCCCAGCAGCGCTTTCCAGGCACTCGCCACCCTCTGTGTAAAAAGACCTGCCCTGCACATCGCCTTTAAACCTTGCCCCTCTAACCTTAAAGCTCGACCCTCTAGTATTTGATTTTTCCATCCTGGAAAAGTGGTTTAGATTGTATACCTCATCTATGCCTCTCATAATTTTATATACGTATATATATATATCATCCGGATGGAGGTTGGTGGGGACGCTGCGAGTCAGCTGCCCTGCCAGCAGAGTGTTCGTTATTTCGACTTTTTTTGGTGTGTCTAATGTAAGTTTAGGTGTCTCTAGTTGTGTCTTGTGTGGGGTGTGGTGGGGGGGGGGGATGGGGGGGAAGGGCGGAACCGCTTTTAGTCGCATCCTCGATGGAGAGGCGACTTTTTCCATGTGGCCTCCCTCGGCCTAACAGCTTGGATTGGAGCGGCCTTTCCCAGAGTCGGGCCCGGAACATCAACAGCAGGTGCAGCATGGACTTTTCCATCGCAGAGCGGGCGAACCATTGCCGGGGGTCGCCAGAGAGAAGTGCTCCGATCGCTGGCCTGGTGACCTTGGCATCATGAGGATGTGTTCTGCGGAGCTTCTAGCCGCGGGCGGGGCGGGAATTACCCATCCGGAGTCTGGGATCCTTTGCCGGGGATCGCCAGAGAAGAGCTCTGACCGCCATCCCGACAAGAGGGCCTGTACATCGGGCCATGCGTAGCGGCGACTACAGAGGGTTTATGGCCCCGATCACGGGTGAACAAAGGAGGAGGACTGGCTGACCTTTGTTGCCTTCCACCACAGTGAAGAATGCTGTGGTGGATGTTTGTGTTAAATCTTATTGTGTATTGTGTGTTCTTTTTAAGTGTATCGCTGCTGGCAAATTAATTTCACTGCACCTTCGGGTGCATGTGACGCATAAAGTTGACTTTGACTTTGACTTTGAGATTATGTGCTCAAGTGTTATTCTGGGGCTTGGAGACCATGATCATCTGTGTCGGTAGCTGGGCAGGTGTGAGTAAGGCTAACCATGGTTTTAATAAACACTAACACTTCAGCTTCTGCAAGCAGTCTTCTGATACAACAGCTGGAGTTAGCTGAATAATTGGCACATTTTTATCCTGACTATTTTAAAAGTGGCTTTAACCTATGAACTCCAGTGCACATGAAACGTTGACTTTTACTCATGTTAAAGCATCTAAAGAAGCTCAACATAGCAGAGTGACACAACTTGCAGAACTGCTGCCTCATAGCTCCAGTGAGCCAGATTTAATGTAGACCTCTGGTGCTATTTTACTTCGGAGTCACGTGAGTGACTACGTGAAGAACCCCGCCAGGACGCATGCGTGTCATATCGCTACACGCATTGCGAAACGTCAGGCGGGGTGGAACGACGTTCCCCCGCAGCGGCAGTTTAAAAAGCCGAAACCAGCAGGTAAGAGTTACTCTGCTGTCTTTTTGTGTGTTTCCTATACCAACTTACAGGTGGGAAGCATGGACAAGTCAAAGAAAGCAACAAGGGCTGCGACAAAGCTGGTGGGGGAGGACCGCGGAGTAGCGGGCAGCCAGCAGCGGCCAGCGGCACTTGAATCACCGATAATGGGATCAGCTGTGCCCGATGTCGCCTCCGCACCGGCCAGATCCACTCCTCGGCCGGGCAGTAAGGCAAGGCAAAAAACTAACGAAGTCGTGGAATCAGAGGAGTCCAAATTTGAGCAACCGCGGGCGGCCAGCGACCGTGAGCGCTGGAGCCGGATGGAGCGGTGTGTGGAGCATTTGCTCCAACGTGACATGCTCCGGGAGATGGAGTCTAGTCACTGTGGGCTCTATGTAAAACCCACAGCAGCACCTCTTGTAGGGCTGCACAGTGCTTCTCCCTCATCAGAAGGGAGCACTGGGGGTCAGTACTGAACTGATCCTGAAGAGGGGTTCGCAGAAGAGAAATCAAGTGTGCAGGGGGTGCAGGAACGTGAGAATCTACTGGACATGGTGTCCAACTTTATACAGCCAGACCAGACTGGCCAAAACCTGGAGCAAAAGCTTGCTGCCAGTATAGACTATATGTCTTTTAACCAGCTACAAGAACAGGCTGTATTGGACACCACGTCAAGACACCTGGCACCGGGTAACTGTATATCCCTGAATGTTCCAGTAGTCAATACTTGCATATGGAAACATATTGGAATAGGAGTTAGAAGCATGGATGTCAAACTCCAAAAGGTATTAAAACTCCTAACAGCAGGGATAACAGCATTCGCCCGCACAGTGGACGAAAAAGACATATCCCAGGACCAACAGGATGCACTGGCATTGCTTTGCAACACTCAATACGAGATAAATAGCATCAGGAAGAGTGCCATCCGACCAACTTTAAATCCGAAATTCGCGGGTCTGTGCAAACCTGGGAACATAAAACCACCAATACTACTATTTGGAGGTAACCTATTGAAGCAAGTCAAGGAGCTCGATGAGGAAGCAAAAACCCTGGGACTCATAAAAGGGACTTCCTCAAAAACCCACTACAGCCACAGACAGCATCCCTACGCACCCACCAGTAGAACAAGACCGACTGGTGAAAGCTCGAAGGTCCGGTACACCAAACATGAGTCTTTTTTAGGCCATGGCCCAGGCCAGCCTTCTTGGAAGATACGCGAACCTCCAACATCGACCAAACCACAAACCCAGACAGCAACGCCTCAACATCAACGAAGGATTTACAAAAAGAAGTAAACCTGCCACTGGTAACTATGGAGGTAGGTGGGTCTGGTTCCCTACAAAATACAGGGAGCATGGAGGTTGGGGGGAGATTACACTCCTTTCTGGATGCATGGAGCATGTTAACTACCGATACTTATATTTTAAGCAGTATCCAGGGATATACAATAGAATTTATACACAAGTACAGCCCTCCAGTTCAACATATACCGAACCGAATGTTTGTACTTTCTGGTAAAGGGAAATCAGAAGCGCATGCTGAACTGGAGAGGCTTTACGCAAAAGTGTAATTGAAAAATCCCAACACGAACCGCTAGAATTCGTGTCCAATATATTTACCAAAAACAAAAAAGATGGTGGTTGTCGCATCATCATAGATCTGACCAAATTGAATACATTTGTACAATATATTCATTTTAAAATGGAAACCTTTGTTACTGCTAAACAATTGATTTCCAAAGGTTACTTCATGGCTAGCATCGATTTAAAAGATGCTTACTATTCAGTGCCTATACGAGGTGACCACAGATGTTTCTTAAAATTCAACTGGATGGGACAGCACTGGCAGTATAGAGCGCTGCCAAATGGCTTAACATCAGCCCCCAGGCTGTTCATTAAAATTTTGAAACCAGCCCTAGCGTTTCTACAGAAACAAAAACACATGGTCATGGCATATCTAGATGACATGCTTATTGTGGGCAAAACTTTGAAATTGGCCAAACAAACTGTAATAGCCACAAAACAGTTATTTGAAAAACTGGGGTTTATTATCCATCCAGTTAAATCTAAATTAACGCCTTCCACTACAATGGACTATTTGGGGTTCACCATTGACTCAGTTCACATGTCGGTGACTTTGCCAAAGGGAAAGGCTATAGACTTAATAGAGGCTTGCAATAACCTCATTGACATCAGTAAACCATCCATCAGATTGGTAGCAAAAGTAATTGGCAAAATGGTGGCTGCCTTTCCAGCCACACAATTTGGACCTTTACATTACCAAAATTTACAGAGAGCAAAAATACAAGCACTCAAAATCAATGCTGGTCATTTTGACAGACCAATGAAGCTACCAATCAAAGCTATAATGGAACTAAAATGGTGGATAGATAACATTTGGCTTTGTTTCAATCCTTCAATGGTGCTACAAACTGATGCCAGTGCACTTGGTTGGGGTGCCACCAATTCCATCTCCAGCTGTGCAGGTAGATGGACTGCACAGGAGGCATCATTATTACTCACACTGGGCATAAACTACCTGGAAATGTTGGGTGCATTCTATGGCCTAAAGTCATATTGTACTGGATCATATCACCAGCATGTTAGACTACAGATTGACAATACCACCGTGGTAGCATATATCAACCACATGGGTGGAAACAAATCGACATCATGTGACAATCTGGCTAATATAATTTGGCAGTGGTGTATCCAGAGAGATATTTGGATATCAGCTACTTACCTACCAGGTAAACTAAATTTAGTGGCAGACACCAGGTCACGCAAATTTAATGAAAACACCGAATGGATGTTGAATGAAAAAGTATTTGCTGATATTACAGCATGATATGGAACACCAGATATTCGCATCCAGGCTTAATCACCAGTTATCAAATTATGTTTCATGGGAACCAGACCCTGGGGCAGCGGCGACAGATGCATTTTCGCTGCATTGGGGGAAATTGTTTATTTATGCATTCCCTCCTTTCTGCCTCATCAGTCGGGTATTAAGGAAAATACAGCAGGACTCTGCGTCAGGTATTTTGGTAGTACCCGATTGGCCTACTCAACCATGGTTCCCAGTGATACTGAACATGGTATTAGAACCATGTATCACCATCCCGAATACACCAGACTTGTTGGTTCATCCCGTAACAAGGGAGAGCCACCCATGCCATAACTATTTGAATTTATTAATTTGTAGAGTTTAAAAATGCCTCTACTACAGCTGGGACTGACGGACCGAACAGTGAACATGATTTCGGCGGCCCAAAGACAGTCCACCAAAAAACAGTATCTGTTCTATATCAGCAAGTGGAAGATGTATTGTAACAAAAACAGCATCACCTACAGAGATATGAACATCCCGTCTGTTCTGGAATACCTGGCAGGCCTCCATTATGATGAGGGACTCAGTTATAGTGCCATCAACTGCGCCAGAAGTGCCTTATCGACTTATCTATGGCAAGGAACAGAGCGTCACTCTGTTGGAACTCACCCACTGGTAACAAAACATATGAGGGCAATTTTTAATACCAATCCCCCAAGAACCAGGTACTCCCAAATATGGGATGTGAGTATTGTCCTGAAGATGCTCAGGAATTGGTCTCCAGCAACAGCTCTGTCCCTACATAGACTGACATTAAAAACAGTCATGCTAATGGCATTGGTCACGGCATAAAGGGTACAGTCATTACATAAATTAAGACTTGACAACATGACTTCTTCATCAGAAAACATTACGTTTCATATATATGAATTAGTGAAACAGAACAGACAGGGATCAGCGGGCCTCAATATCGAATTTAGGTCTTACCTAACAGATGATCGTCTCTGTATAGTAAAACATTTGTCGTTATATATGGAGAAAACGAAAATCATCAGAGGCAATGAGAAGGCACTTTTAGTCAGCCATAAGCAACCACACTAAAAAGTGTCGGTCCAAACCATCTCAAGATGGCTGAAACAGGTTCTAACACAGGCTGGGGTGGATACTAATATTTTAAAATCTCATTTCACCAGGGCTGCAGCTACATCGGCAGCTATGGAGTTGGATGTACCAATGGACCAAATCCTCAAGGCAGCAGGATGGTCAGGGGAAAAAACATTCCAACTATTTTATAATAAACCAGTCATGAAACCTGGAACGTTTGCAGAAACAATTTTAAGTTCTGTAATTTAATTTACCCCATAAATAGGGGTTATAATTTGTGTTAATAAATTTCATGAATTTTAATGTCGGATTCATGTCTAAATTATGTTGACACAATTCCTCCTACAGTCATTAAGGCAGATGTGATGCATGGACTCGTTTCCACGGCATGAAATCACAGAGCTTAGAAATCTTCACGTAGTCACTCACGTGACTCCGAAGTAAAATAGTAAGATTAAACGAGAACTTACCAGTTCGAAGTTTGATCATTATTTTATGAGGAGTACGTTGAGGGAATACGTGCCCTCCGCTCCCACCCATGATCATATACTGAACTGGTATTGCTTTCTCTAATCTTACTATGTTTAAGTCATTACAGTTATCTGTGATTTCACACCGCTGCTTTGAAGAATGACACGCATGCGTCCTGGCGGGGTTCTTCACGTATTCCCTCAACGTACTCCTCATAAAATAATGATCAAACTTCGAACTGGTAAGTTCTCGTTTAATCTTACTATTTATTTGGAGTATGCACATTCTCCCTATAACTGCTTGGGTTCCCTCTGAACACACTGGTTTTCGCCCACATCCTGGCATGAGCTGCAGTCTGGGACTTTGGAGGCATTGGTTTGCATTCTTGGCCATTGATTTAATGTGTCTGGTCGATAACAGATTGGGGGATATTTTTACACCTAGGTACCTGAAACTCTTGACCAGCCCCTCTTCTGTATCAGTGATGCTGACTGGGACATGTGCATCATCTATTTTCCTGAAGTCAATAACTAGCTCTTTTGTGTTGCCGACATTGGGGGAGAAGTTGATGTCTTGACACCAGGTGAATCTCTTTTGCACTCTTCCCAACTCATTCAAGTTTGTGTACGCTGATCTTATCATCGATCGAGATCCGACCCATTACATGGTGACGTCTGCAAACTTGTAAATGGAGCAAGAGCAGAATTTGGCTGCACAGGTGAACTAGCAAATTGACAAGTGTGAAGTGTTGAACTTTGATACGTCAAACCAGGGCAGGACCTGCACAGTAAATGGTAGAGCCCTCGAGAGTGTTGCCAAGGAGAGACAGCTGGGAGTACAGGTGCATGATTCCCTAAATGTGTTGATTCGGGTGGTTAATGGGGTTAAGAAGGTACATGGCCTGGCTTGCCTTCATTGGAAAGGGTATTGAGCACAAAAGTCGGGACATCATGATGCAGCTGTAGACCATCCTTGGAGTATTGTGTGCAGTTCTGGTTACCCAGCTTTAGGAAGAATGTCATTAAGTTGGAAAGGGTGGAAAAGAAATTCACCCGGATGTTACCTGGGCTTAATTGGCTCAGTCTAAAGAAGAGTTTCGACCCGAAACGTCATCTACAGTATTCCTTTTCTCCAGAGATGCTGCCTGACCCGCTGAGTTACTCCAGCATGTTGTGTCTACCTTTGGTGTTACCTGGGCTTGCAGGCTTGAGTTACAGGGATAAACTGGATAGGCTGTGACTCTTCTCTTTGGAATGTAGGAGGCGGAGGTGTGACCTTATTGAGGTGTACAACAAGACGAGGGGCAATGTATAAAGTCAGTGCTAGCTGTCTTTTTCCCATGGTAGAGGATTCAAAAACTAGAGGGCATAGGATTAAGGAGAGAGAGAAGAGATTTAAGAGGAACCTTTGCAGCAAATTTTTCATTCAGTGGATAATATGTATCTGGGATGAGCTACCAGAAGAAGCTATAGAAAGGATACAAATATGATTTTTAAAAGACAGATATTTGCAGAAGATGTGGGTCAAATGCAGGCACATGGGTCAATATGACAACTAGGTCAGCATGGACAAGATGAGCCAAAGGGCCTGTTTCCATGCTATACAGCTCTATGACTCTACGATGCAGTTATGAGTGTATAGGGGGGCATAATAAGGGGCTGAGAACACACCATTGCAGGACACCAGCATTATGAATTATTGTGCAGGATGTTTGTGGTTGCAAGAGGGTTCGGCTCCAAATTACATTTAAAACAGCTGACATCTAAGCATGATTCCTAGAAGTTAAAATAGCATTGGCCAGGATTGCAGCAGGGTTAAGAAATGAAAATACCATGTCCCAACTTTAACACATCTTTCTAAACACTCCTCCTTCTGGGAATGGAAGACATTTAAAATCATAGTTCTGGTTTGCACAAAAGCATTCTGTCCATTTAGTACTGACTGGCAAATTATAACTGAGAAATATCTTAATTTTAACAGCCTAATGCCTCCTTATAGTCTATCTTTTCAGATTATGCCTCATTTTATCCTCTCTTCCAAAAAAGAGTTGTTAAAACATCTGAAATTAAACTGACATGTCAGATATATAAAGCAGATGAGCATAATTCATAGTTATTGACAGCCTCACTATAATGATATATTTATTGGCCTGTGTGGTGTTGGCAGTCCTGTCAACTCTGCTTTCTGTTTTCAAAGAGTACCATTTGATCTTTCTCCTGTTCATCTTTTAAATGTCTATAAATGACAAGTCCCCCCATGATGCATATAAAGCATTGGCCAATATGCCAGATGCATAGGAATAGAGTTGCTTGGCCCATTAATGTTGCCATCCATAAAAGTAAGAACATAATGTTTTGAAAATAAAGGCACTCCCCGACTTGCGTAATGAACCCTTACATGTCAGATTTTATGTAGTCGTAATCACCATCCCCATCCCCTGCCAGCAATAACTCACTGAGAACATGAACTGTCTCATCGGTGTCCAGCTGTGTCTGGGGCTCATTCTGAGGTGCGCGGCCTTCTGGGTAATCACCGCCATTGCCGGGTTTTTTTCGACGTAATCGCACAGTGTTGTGGAAATTACAAACAGTCTTGATTGCATTAGAGACTGAGTACAGAATTGTTTATGTAGACGCAAAGTCGCGTATTCATTTAGTTAACTTAGATACAGCAAGGAAACAGGCCCTTCATCCCACCAAATCCGCGCCAACCAGCGATCCCGCACATTAACATTAGCCTGCACACAGTAGGGACATGTTTTACATTTACCAAGCCAATTTATCTACATACCTGTATAACTTTGGAGTGTGGAAGGAAACCAAAGATCTTGGAGAAATCCCATGCGGTCACGGGGAGAAACTCCGTACAGACAGCCCCCTTAGTTGTGATCAAACCCGGGTCTCTGGCACTGTAAGGTGCTGTAAGGCAGCAACTCTACCGCTGCACCACCGTGCTACCCATTGCATAAGTCGGGGAGTGTCTGTACTTTTTATTGCATATCCTGATGGAAACACCTACTGTGTCATGATTAAAAATGTCCAATTGATGTCTGCAACATATATGAACCTCTCTCTTTTCCTGCTCTATACAGAGACCAAGTCTAATCATGGGCTTCAATCTACCCCAAAACTACTAAACTACCTGATCTTTAATGTAAACCGGTACATCCATCTGGTCTCTTGGATAAATATATATTTTTTTTTAATTTATACCTTCAATGAGCAGCCTGTTCTTACCAAAATTGCTCCCTCAATCAATGGTGTATCATCATTTTGGATGACTTGAAAGGTGTGTGAAAGATGCTGCAGAATTGGAAGGTCTTTACCAATTGCTTGTCTCTTCTGTTTCATCCACTTCATGTTCATATCTAAATACAGAAACAAAGATTCTTCCACTCCTGCTTTGTCCAGAGACCATGACTGATTATTATATCCTGTAACATCGCCCCAATCCCTATTGATCTTTTGCCCCTTTTGATCCTTTATTTGAAAGACCGCTAAAGGTATGATGTTCCAAATATATGGCCTCAGCAGTGCCCACTGAGAGTGTATCGCAGGAAATCACATCCACTCAAAAAAAGGCCAACGTTTAATTTCCTTCTCGGAAAGAAAACATCGGTGGATGTTCTTATTAACTCTCTGATCCTCGATCTGCCTCTCAACATTCATCAATCCCGCTCCTTTTAAACATGTTGGTTGACTCCGAGTCAACGCCCTTCTGTGAGAGTTTGATCCCCACTTCCTTTCTCCTGTGGAGGAAAAACATTCTGATTTCTGCTTTGCTGAAGGCTTGTGGTAAACAAAGGGTCTATTTAAAATAAAGCCTGCAGACCCCTCTTTTGTTTATTTAAGCAAGGAAGCAAGGTAAATATAATTTCTGAATTTGTGCACTCTGGGTTTAGTTCTGCAGCTTAATAACTAGGATTCTTACATCCACTTTATTTCATTTGGAGCAGTTTATTTTTAAACAAACAGAAATGAACTAGCATCAATATTAATTGCAGCTCAATATTAATTGCAGCTCAATATTAGTCACACTGAGGATAATTCAGCAGGTATTGTACACGGTTTTAGAGACCTCAGCCTGGTTCAGTATAGCATATAACTTCAGTACATGCTTTACTATCCAACATAAAGTACCCAAGGTATTTAGAGCAATGGGCTGGTTATTTTTCTAGATATTAACTTCCGATGGATCTGCCCCCTACTGCTGTGAACAAGCAGTTTTCCCACCTTCCTCCTCTGTTTTCCTCCTTCACTTAGTCACCCACCTGGGGTTCATTTGGTCAGGGCTGGGAGAGGGCATTCTGCAAGGGTTGCAATGAACTTTGGACTCTCCCTCTGTAGAAGAACTGGGAAATGTATTGGGATTAATGTTGTAAATGTTATGTGCTTGAGCCACAATGGGATTGAGAGTATCAGAAATGTTATACTGATTTCATGTTTTCAGTCAAAAATCAACTAAATGTCACAAACACGCAGGGGCTAGAGTGCCAAATCAAAGGATACATTTAAAAGGTGGTATGGTGGCTTAGCCGTCAAGTTGCTGCCTTACAGCGCCAGAGATCCGGGTTCGATCCTGACTACGGATGTTGTCTGTATGGATTTATACATTCTCCCCATGATCGCGTGGGTTTCCCCGGGTGCACCAGTTCCTTCCACGTTCTAACGACATGCAGGTTTGCAGGTTAATTGGCTTCGGTAAAGATTGTAAATTGTCCCAAGCGTGTAGGATAGCATTAGTGTATGGGGATCGCTGGTCGGCGCAGACTCGGTGAGCAGAAGGGCGTGTTTCCACTCTGTATCTCTAAACTAAAGTGAACTAAACTAAACTAAACTTGCAGAGATCTGCTCAGTGGTTCAGTTTAGTTTTAAAATGCAGCGTGTAAACAGACCCTTCAGTCCACCGAGTCCACACTTACCATCGATCACCCATGACAATAGTCATCCCACTTTCACATCCACTCCCTACATATCAGAGGTAATTTAAGGAGACCAATTAACCAACAAACATGCACATCATTGAAATTTACTGAATAATGGAAAGCCTAGTGGATGTGGAGAGGATGTTTCCAATAGTGTGAGAGTTTAGAATCAGAGGGCACAGTCTCAGAATAAAAGGACGTACCTTTGGAATGGAGATGAGGAGGAATTTCTTTAGGGTGGTGAATCTGTGGAATTCATTGCCACAGATGGTTTTGGAAGCCAAATCATTTGGTATTTTTAAAGGTTCCTGAATGAAAAGGGCATGAAAAATAGGTCAGCTCTGATTGAATGGCGGACTAGAACTCAACGGGTCAAATGGCCTAATTCTGGCTCTATGCCTTATGATCTTTGGAATGTGGGAGGAAACTGGAGCAGCCAAAGGAAATCCACGCGATCACAAGAATGTGAAAACTCCACACAGACAGCACACAAGGTCAAGATGGAAGAGTGCTGTGAGGCAGCACCCCTATCAGCTGTGCCATTGTGGCACAGGCAAGAGGATATGATGCTGAATTGTTACTATTGTCGAGCCCTGAGGCATGCTTTCAACTAGCAAGGATCCACACCAAGAACCTTCCTCACAAAATGACCTATGTTGCCTTTACAACTGCACACACATCCCCTCTCCTTCACTGTGATGACAACATTAGTTGACATATCGCCTGGCCAGTTCCTCCCCCCCCCCCTCCCCCAATGAAATATTAGGTATCAAAGCAAACCATGATTATTTGTTTAATCCCTATCTGTAATTTTTCAGCTGGCTATAAAGAAAAAAGTGTCAGCAGCATCTGAAAATATCATTCAAAGTAATGAACTATTGAGTGTCATGTAGCTTCTCAAAGCTGGATGACTAATTATTGTTGTGGGAATACTCACACACCCGTTGAGCATCCTTTTGAAAATAATGGCCTATAGCCATGAATGGAACAGTTAGACTGAGTGGACGAGACTGTTTGATTTAGTACTGGTTAATATTTGTCCAAGAAAAAATCTGAAGAAAACCACATGAATCTTTCAAAATAGTATCCCTGTCCAAACTGAACAATGGTATCCTTTCTAATTATTTGACACTTCATTTGTCATTGAAGATCGTATTATGTTTAACAGTGATTTTCCAAACAATTTCTTGTTTGGTTAATTTCACCTAACATTCCACGAATATCTCAACCATTAACTGATTTTTGTATTGACATGATGATGGTGTCTGGGGCTGGCACTCAGGCAACTGCACTTACAGCATCAAACACAGATCAAGGGTTTAAGCTAACCTTCTTCCTGGTCCTAGATTAGAGATGCAGCATGGAAACAGGCCCTTCGACCCACCAGGTCCGCGCCGACCAACGATCATCCTTACACTAGTTGTATGTCATCCCACTTTTGCATCCTACACACGAGAGGAAACTTTACAGAAACCAATGAACCTACAAACCCGCACGTCTTTGAAATATGGGAGGAAATCAGAGCACCCGGAGAAAATCCATGAGGTCTTTGGGAGAATGTACAAACAGCATTGGTAGTCAGGATTGAACCCGTGTCTCTGGCATTGTAAGGTAGCTACTTTTCCAATTGGCAACGCATTGCCCCTAACTACTTTGGTTCCGTCTTCACTAAGGAAGACATAAATAATCTGCCGGAAATAGCAGGGGACCGCGGGTCAAAGGAGTTGGAGGAATTGAGTGAAATCCAGGTTAGCCGGGAAGTGGTGTTGGGTAAATTAAATGGATTAAAGGCCGATAAATCCCCAGGGCCAGATAGGCTGCATCCCAGAGTACTTAAGGAAGTAGCTCCAGAAATAGTGGATGCATTAGTAATAATCTTTCAAAACTCTTTAGATTCTGGAGTAGTTCCTGAGGATTGGCGGGTAGCAAACGTAACCCCACTTTTTAAGAAGGGAGGGAGAGAGAAAACGGGGAATTACAGACCAGTTAGTCTAACATCGGTAGTGGGGAAACTGCTAGAGTCAGTTATTAAAGATGGGATAGCAGCACATTTGGAAAGTGGTGAAATCATTGGACAAAGTCAGCATGGATTTACAAAAGGTAAATCATGTCTGACGAATCTTATAGAATTTTTCGAGGATGTAACTAGTAGCGTGGATAGGGGAGAACCAGTGGATGTGGTGTATCTGGACTTCCAGAAGGCTTTCGACAAGGTCCCACATAAGAGATTAGTTTACAAACTTAAAGCACACGGCATTGGGGGTTCAGTATTGATGTGGATAGAGAACTGGCTGGAAAACAGGAAGCAAAGAGTAGGAGTAAACGGGTCCTTTTCACAATGGCAGGCAGTGACTAGTGGGGTACCGCAAGGCTCAGTGCTGGGACCCCAGCTATTTACAATATATATTAATGATCTGGATGAGGGAATTGAAGGCAATATCTCCAAGTTTGCGGATGACACTAAGCTGGGGGGCAGTGTTAGCTGTGAGGAGGATGCTAGGAGACTGCAAGGTGACTTGGATAGGCTGGGTGAGTGGGCAAATGTTTGGCAGATGCAGTATAATGTGGATAAATGTGAGGTTATCCATTTTGGTGGCAAAAACAGGAAAGCAGACTATTATCTAAATGGTGGCCGACTAGGAAAAGGGGAGATGCAGCGAGACCTGGGTGTCATGGTACACCAGTCATTGAAAGTGGGCATGCAGGTGCAGCAGGCAGTGAAGAAAGCGAATGGTATGTTAGCTTTCATAGCAAAAGGATTTGAGTATAGGAGCAGGGAGGTTCTACTGCAGTTGTACAGGGTCTTGGTGAGACCACACCTGGAGTATTGCGTACAGTTTTGGTCTCCAAATCTGAGGAAGGACATTATTGCCATAGAGGGAGTGCAGAGAAGGTTCACCAGACTGATTCCTGGGATGTCAGGACTGTCTTATGAAGAAAGACTGGATAGACTTGGTTTATACTCTCTAGAATTTAGGAGATTGAGAGGGGATCTTATAGAAACTTACAAAATTCTTAAGGGGTTGGACAGGCTAGATGCAGGAAGATTGCTCCCGATGTTGGGGAAGTCCAGGACAAGGGGTCACAGCTTAAGGATAAGGGGGAAATCCTTTAAAACCGAGATGAGAAGAACTTTTTTCACACAGAGAGTGGTGAATCTCTGGAACTCCCTGCCACAGAGGGTAGTCGAGGCCAGTTCATTGGCTATATTTAAGAGGGAGTTAGATGTGGCCCTTGTGGCTAAGGGGATCAGAGGGTATGGAGAGAAGGCAGGTACGGGATACTGAGTTGGATGATCAGCCATGATCATATTGAATGGCGGTGCAGGCTCGAAGGGCCGAATGGCCTACTCCTGCACCTAATTTCTATGTTTCTATGTTTCTTGGTGCAGATGATTTTGTGGCATATTTGCTCCACCACAGTTGTTTGCCACTCATCGAAGCATGGATTTTGTTCATAGATGTCGCTGTATATGGTCATAAACTGCTGCATTACAGTATCAATCAATGGTATCGATGGTTCTTTATTGTCACGTGTGCATTGGACAGTGATATTTTTGCACTGGTCGCCAAATTTTGGCGCCATTTACAGAAGAAAAATCCCAAAGTATTGGAGAGATAGTGCATGGAGATACACACTCATCAGCAAATGGACAGACTTCTGACATTATGACAGAAATTATGTCATTATTTTCCCTCCTGGGATAAATGAAGTTCTATCGTATCAAAAGGAGGCTATCTACAAAACCGTTAAAGATAATTTGATGTGAAATCCAGTCAAATGGGATTGAAAGTGGTAAGGGAAAATGTGATAGGTATTACACAAATCTTGCTTAAATACAGCATATTCTGCCAATTCTCCAGCATACCAGTCTTTATGTAATTTGGTTGTAAGGACAGTCAACGCTACCCCTTAGTCATTTCCCTCCTTTATTCATTCTAGCCTCAAGAATTGGAAACTCATCAGGTCGATCTGACAACAGCTGCTGCTAATTTCAAATAAATTGAAACATGCCAGCCAGCATATGTCACTGAAAGTTGACATTAACTTTGTCTGTCGAAGCACATTGCTTCAAACACCAGATCTGTTTTTTAACCTATATCTCCCTGCCCTGTCGTCCAATTAGTTTAATTGCCAGTGGGTAAAAATGCTCCTATAATCCCAAGACTCTCCAAAGCCAGAAATACCAAACCGTAGCACTTCACAAAAAGTAATCAGCCATTAGTTAGAAACCAAGGGAACAATCCCTCATCCATGTGAGTGAAATAATTCAAATTGATTACTGAATTATTTAGAAAAGGTTTCATTTATTTAAAAAAAACATTTGTCCATTGTAAAGTATCTGCTGCTGATCCGAGATGTCAGAAGCATCCTGGAAAATCCATCATTTCTCCCATTTCAACCATTTGAATCTGTATTGCAGTTTAGGGAACAGAAGAAGGCCTCTTAAGAATTTGTAAATGCTTTGTTATTTTTATCTTTACATTATTATTCCCTTTCCTGCTGGGTTATTTTGTTTTTGAATATCTTTGTTACACAATAAATGCAGTTTTCAAAACGAAGTAAAATAATAAGATTAAACGAGAACTTACCAGTTTGAAGTTTGATCTGTATTTTATGAGGAGTTATGATGAGGGATTACGTGAAGAGCCCGCTCAGCACGCATGCGCGACATACTTCAAAGCAGCGGTGTGGAATCACAGACAGACACAGTTATTGAAATAAACATAGTAAAGAAAAGGAGACCTTAGTTATCAGTTTGACCCATATTATTGAGTGTGGGAGCGGAGGGCACGTAATCTCTCATCGTAACTCATAAAATACAGATCAAACTTCAAACTGGTAATTTCTCGTTTAATCTTACTATTTTACTTCGGAGTCACGTGAGTGACTACGTGAAGATTTTAAAGCTCTGTGATTTCAAACTGTATAACAGTTCATACTTCACTCGCTGCCGAAGTTTTTCGAGGGAGGAAGTATGTTATCGTAATCAATCATGAATCTGTTTGTAAAAACAATAATGGTGTTATTAACAACATCAAGACCAAAATGCTCCCCCGGGCTTAAATTATATATTTTTTGCAGATTCTTCCTGCGTGAACGCAATGTCGCGCATGCGTGCTGAGCGGGCTCTTCACGTAGTCACTCACGTGACTCCGAAGTAAAATATATCAGTTGATGCCATGCCTGATTGATCCATTAGAGAGAACAGCGGGCACCTCATGTTATAAGTATAATGTCAATAAAAATCAAAGTACTGGAGTATCTCAGCAAGTCAGGCAGAGGCTCTGGAGGACATGGGTAGGAGAAGTTTACGGAGAGGACACTTCTTCAGTCTGAAGAAGGGTCCCAACCCAAAACATGTGGGTTATCCATGTCCCCCAGAGATTCTGCCTGACCTGTTGAGTTACTCCAGGACTGTGTGGATTTTCTTTTGTAGACCATCATCTGCAGCTCCTTGTGTTTCCAAGTAAGAAACTTTGTTCAATCCTGCAGTCCACTGCAGACTCAAAGTGGAAATTTCCATATTAAATGAGCAAAGATGGAGAGTGTCTGAAATGTCTTTATCTGCATTGTTCATGTCCTTTACCCGTGAATGATGGGGTCTCAGGGCCACTTTGATTTTGCCATTCCAACAGTTCCCATTCATTTTCACAGGTTTTAAATTGCTGATGGCCACATATTTTAGTGTTTTGACTTGGACGTAAATTTGCGGCACAGTGGAGCAGCAGGTAGCGCTGCTGCCTAACAGTGCCAGAGACCCAGCTTCAATACTGACCTCAGATGCTGTCTGTGTGAAGTTTATATGTTCATCCTGTGACTGTGTGGGTGCCCCGTTCCCTCCCACATCCCAAAGACATGCCAGGTTGTAGATTAGTTGGCCTCTGTAAATTGCCCCAGGTGTGTAGGGAGTGGATGGAAAAGTGTGATAATGTAGAATAGTAAGATTAAACGAGAACTTACCAGTTTGAAGTTTGATCTGTATTTTATGAGGAGTTACGATGAGGGATTACGTGAAGAGCCCGCTCAGCACGCATGCGCGGCATACTTCAAAGCAGCGGTGTGGAATCACAGATAGACACAGTTATTGAAATAAACATAGTAAAGAAAAGGAGACATCAGTTATCAGTTTGACCCATATTATTGAGGGTGGGAGCGGAGGGCACGTAATCCCTCATCGTAACTCCTCATAAAATACAGATCAAACTTCAAACTGGTAAGTTCTCGTTTAATCTTACTATTTTACTTCGGAGTCACGTGAGTGACTACGTGAAGATTTTAAAGCTCTGTGATTTCAAACCGTGTAACAGTTATTACTTCACTCACTGCCGAAGTCCTTGAGGGAGGAAGTGTGTTATCGTAATCAACCAATGAATCTGTTTGTTTTTAACAATAACAACAAAGAAATTAAATAGCTCCCCTGGGCTTAAATTAAACATTTGCAGTCTGTAAAAAAATTTCTGCAAATAAAGCAGGTTTTGCCAACGGCTTATTATAAAAAGTTCTGAACGTTCTTTCCCCTGACCATCTTGCTGTAGCCAAGATGTGGTCTATAGGCACGTCCATTCTTTTGGCCATCGACGTGGATGCTGCCCTGGTTGAGTGAGATTTGTACATGTTAGTGTTTATCCCAGCAGCTTTTAGCACCTGCTTGAGCCATCTCGAAATGGTTTGGCTCATCACCCGACCATAAGGTTTTTTATGACTGACCCATAAGGCTTTTTCACTCCCTCAAATATTTTTGGTTGTGTCTATGTAGGACATTAGGTGGGTCATGGCAAAATACCTGAAGCAGAGTCCATTTGTATTTTGCGTAGTACACGGCTGATGAGGCAGAAGGGAGGAAATGCATAGAAGAAGAAATTTCCCCAATCCAGCGCGAACGCATCTACCGCTGCTGCCTCAGGGTCTGGTTCCCAAGCGACATACATAGGTACCTGGTGATTTAGCCTTGATGCAAATAAGTCGATATCTGGCGTGCCATATTGCCTAATAATCTTTGCAAACACTTTGGGGTTTAACATCCATTCGGTGTTGTCATTAAATTTGCGTGACCTGGTGTCTGCCACTGTATTTAGCTTACCTGGTAGGTAAGTTGCTGATAGCCAAATATGTCTTTCGACACACCATTGCCAAATTGTGTTGACCAATTTGTTGCATGATATCGATTTTATGCCGCCCATATGGTTAATGTAGGCCACCACCGTAGTATTGTCTATTTGTAACCGTACATGCAAGTGATGCATATTGGATGCATATGTTTTTAAACCATAAAAGGCACCCAACATCTCTAGATAGTTAATGCCCAGTGTAAGTAGTAATGATGACTCTAGGTTAGTCCATCTACCACCTGTGCTGGATATGGAGTTAGTCGCTCCCCAGCCTTGAGCACTGGCATCTGTTTGGATAACTAAAATAGGGTTAATGATGATGATAGGGCTGAAACTATGCCAAACGCTTCAGTGGGTAATTTCATGATACGATCATAATGACCTGCATGTCGTTTTAGTGCCTGTACCTTTGCTCTTTGTAAGTTTTGATAGTGCAAAGGTCCAAATTGTGTAGCCGGAAATGCTGCTACCATTTCCCCAATTACTCTTGCTACTTGTCGAATAGTTGGTCGCTCGTTGACCATTAAATTGTTGCATGATGGTGCCAATTCAGTTGTTTTGTCTTTTGGCAAAGTTACAGACATGTGGGCTGAGTTAATTGTGAAGCCCAAGTAGTCCATGGTTGTGGATGGCTTCAACTTAGATTTATCTGGATGTAAGACAAATCCCAAGGTTTCGAACAACTGTTTGGTAGCTGACACAGCTGATATGCCAATTCCATGGTCTTGCCTACTATTAAGATATCATCAAGATATGCCATGACCATATGTTTTTGTCTTCTTAATATTGCCAGGGCTGGTTTTAGTATCTTGGTGAATAATCTTGGGGCTGATGTTAAGCCATTGGGTAATGCTTTAAACTGCCATTACTGCCCCATCCAGGTAAATTTCAGGTATCTGCGATGATCCTTGTGAATGGGTACTGAATAGTAAGCATCTTTGAGGTCAATGCTTGCCATGAAGTATCCTTTGGAAATCAGTTGTTTGGCAGTAACAAACGTTTCCATTTTGAAATGTACATACTTAACAAACATATTTAGTGAAGTTAAGTCAATGATGATGCGACACCCACCATCTTTTTAAGTTTTAGTGAATATATTTGACACAAATTCCAAGGGTTCATGTTTTGTTTTTCCCCGTGATACCCTTAGTGATTATTCTCACCAGTTCAGCTTGTCCCTCTCGTTTCTCTTTAACTGAGAGGGAAAAGACCCTCTGGGGTGAATGTTGAACTGGTGGCAATTTTTCTAGTATAAATTGTATTTTGTATCCACTAATGCTATTGAGTATATACTTGTCACTCGTGATAGACTCCCACGCTTCCTTAAACAGGTGTAATCTCCCCCCTGTTAGTATTGCGCCCCTACTTTCTATATGCTGGTAGGAACCAGACCCACCTATCTCCATGGTTATGGGTGTTTCTTCTGTCTCTTCCCAGACCAGCGAGTCTTGCGCGTTGTCCGACGTGGCGGTGATGTTTGGGGGTGGCGCATTTTCCATGGGGTCCGCTCTGGGCCTTGGTCTAAAAAAGACTTCAGGTGGTGATATGCGGACCCCGAGCTTTCACCAGTTTCATAGGGTAGACGTCGACTGGTGGACGCGATGGGGTGCTGCCGCTTGGGTATTGTTGTTTTGGGTTTGCTCGTCCCGGAGCCTGCCCTCATGAGACCGAAAGTTTTTTAGAGGCCTCTTCCATATCCTTTACTTTTTTCGTGAGGTCTTTGCCAAAGAGCAGTGTGTCTGGCTCAATGGCTGGGGTTTTGCACAACCCCGCGAATTTTGGATTTTAGGGCAGGTCTTATAATTTCTTTACGGAGGTTATTTATCTCGAACTGCGTGTTGCACAACAGCGTGAGAGTTGGTTAGTGGTCATCTCTGTATTGTCCACAGAACGAGCAAATGATGTGATGGCTGACGTCAGGAGCCTGAGGATCCGCTGCAGTTTCAGCTCCTGGTTCCGAATATTTGTCCCGACGTGCCCCCAGATTTGGCTGTTGACAGCCGGCACTTTGAGAGACGCTCAATTTTCCGGAGCTGTGTACAATTCTAAGGCCTCATTAACCACCTGCTCCTGTAGGGGCCTGTTGGAGAGGTGGTTAATGCTGGCCGCTAGTTTAGGCTCTAATGGCCTTCCTGCACGTGGGGCTGCCACGTAGCGGTCCACCACACCCAGCAGCTCTTCCTGGTCCTGCACCCCTTGCATACTCCCGACTTCTTCAGCCAGCGTCCCCTCTTCCTGACCAGCCCAGTCCTGGTCACCAAAGCTACCCTCGGGTGAGGAAGAAGCGATGGGCAGTGCACAAGGCATTGTGGAGGGAGTGCCTGAACTCCCCCTGCGAGAGCGCCCCTCACGCAGCGCGTCTCGCTGGAGCACCTGCTCCAGGAGCCGCTCCATGCGGCTCAGGCGGCTGTCTCTCCCCCGTGCGGGTGGAGAGACGTCCCCGTCCGACGAGTCAGAAACCACCGGCCGGACGCTTTTTCGGGTAGCTTTACATCCAGCCCGCTGCTCAGGCGCTAGCGGGACTGGGCTCGGCACGGTGTCGGGGATGGCGGAGCGCCCGGTAAGCGGTCCTACCGCCTGTTGCAGCCCCCCACAGATGGAACGCTCCTCCGTTGGAGTTGAGCGGGGGACAGATCTCTTTGAGAGCCTCTTCTTAGTCGCACTCATTCTGAAAACAGAAATCAGAAGGCTCTCCTTTCACAAGTAAAGCCGACCTCAGTTTAACTTACCTGACGTCCCCGTCGCCGTCTTTTAAACTGCAGCGGGAGCGCCTGACTCCCGCTGCGGCCGCTGTTGCACTGCTAAACGCAATGCCGCGCATGCATGCTGAGCGGGCTCTTCACGTAGTCACTCACGTGACTCTGAAGTAAAATTGATGTGAACAGGCGTGGACTCGGTGGACTGAAGTGCATGGCCGAAATTCCAAGCTGAAAATCTAAACAATTCTTCACTGATGAATCATCTGTGAGACATACAGATTCTAAATCAGAAAGTAAAATTAGAATATGCGATTCGTGGTAAAATCACAAACTTAATGTAAAATAGAGAGCAGTAAAATGTGTTAAAAGTGTTCTTTCCAAACTAGTCAGTTGATGACATAAAAAGCAGTATTTGGAACAGAACTGCTCAAAGGCCAGAATATGAGTGAATGAGAGCCAAGTGTCGGCTCGCCACCTTCAATTGATCTCTGGCTCCTCCTTGTTCTTCTTATACTTATCATGGTGATGCAACAGTTAGCAATGGTTCTTCACCACCGTAAAGAGCCAGGTTCGATCTTTTGCAGAGTTTGCATTTTCTGAGACTCGGTGGTTATCCGCCCTGCACTCCCAAAGACCTGCTTGTAAATTAATTGTCTGCTATGAATCAGCCTTTGTGTAAATATACATGACAAAAGAATCAAGGCATGTAATTAAGAGAGAATGGGGTGGATAGGATTGTTCTATTGGAAGCGGCATAGGCTAGGGGCGCATTGTATTTCTTCTGTGTGGTCATAATAAGTATCTGCAGGTGGCTCAGGGTTTATATTCAATTTCTCACTCATTCCATAGCAATCAGACATAAAAACATAGAAACATAGAAAATAGGTGCAGGAGTAAGCCATTCGGCCCTTCGAGCCATTCAATATGGTCATGGCTGATCATCCAAAATCAGTACCCCGTTCCGTCTTATTCCCCGTATCCCTTGATTCCCTTAGCCGAAGAGCTAAATCTAACTCTCTCTTGAAAATACATTGTGTTCTAGATGTGCATTGGATGCACAGCAATAACTGAGAGTGTTTATGACTGTTAGTGCAAGGTGCTATTATCCTGTGATCTGACCATTATTAACTGGCATATATTTACAGCTTTGAGAAGTCACTTTGGTCAACCCATCATCAATGGAAACTGGGCCATAGATAGGCCAGGCACCTACGAGGCTGCAGGAACTTTGTTCAAGTACAAGAGGCCAAATGAGATCAGCACCACAGCGGGGGAATCCTTCATTGCCGACGGGCCAACGAGTGATATTCTGAATGTCTACGTAAGTCTAAACTTTAGCTCGGAGCGGGCAGAAGGTTTGAAATGCCAACAAAGCTTCACAACATCTCTGGTCATAAATCAAAGGCTGCAACCCTCTGAGATTAGAATAGAAAACTAACAGCAACAAGAAAGCTGCAAAAACCTGGCAATCAGTCAAGAATAACTGTAGGGAACAGTTGTAGAACCCCAGAAAAATAGAAATGAATAAGAAACATAATGTGTCAATAGAGTATGAGTGATAGAAAAGGATATTGGTACAATATCAGTGATAAATTGATTGTCAGTAAGATGCCTTTGATAGGAAGGAACGTTAATATAATTCTGGTGATTGAGCAAAATGGTTTTATAATATTTGAGAGAGTGTTGAATTCATGGTCCGTGATTTGTGGTTAGTGGGTGTTTGCCATTAATCAAACTGCCTGCTACCTACAGACTTTCATGAGCTTTAGAACAGAAAACTGTATAGTCACTTGAGATCTTTTTAACTTCCATGTCCAAAACAGGGGAACTGTTGAGCCAAGCAGGTGGGCAACGGAATCATGCAGAATTTTATCCTTGGATCAATGGTGTTAATTGTGCAATGTATTGGTGTTTGTAAGATAGACTCTTGCTTCCAAAATTCAGCTCCATTAAAGTTGATGTAAGCTATTATATCGCACATTTAGCAATACCAGTCTGAGGATAAATATCTCTCCCAACCACCATATTCTCATTAGCTCATGCAGGGTGTAACCGAATTGGAATAAGTTAGAACTAATTCATTGTAAAGTGGGATACAGAGCAGGATTAACAGTGATCACAGGCCATTTATTTTTCAAATTCTCCAGTTGTTTATTAAATTCAGAAAGAAAGAGTTTGCAGTTGCAAATTGTTACTGCCAGCATGATTATTTGGCAATAATTAAGACATGACACATTTCTAAATTCAATGCACATCTGAACTCGCCAACTCTAACATTGTGCTTTATTAAATGGGTGATGATGGAGAGCGACTGCAACTTCAACTGCATGCCTTCCCGTGAATTTCAGTATATAATTCCGCCATCAGAGGGCACGTTTCTTGGCCACACATGTAAGAGTTATGGAAGATGTGGGCCAATTTTCCCCACAGTTAGAGAAAATGACAGCATCAGCATCATTCCTATCATAACATGCAGGTCACCAATTGTGATGAAAGTTAATATCAATATAAAAACTGTGATCGTGGATACTGCAAGCTTGACAGCACTTACAACTGTATTTCAAAGTGTCTCATGGGAGAATTTAAAGATCAAATTTAATTGTAATTAAAGATCTGTGGAGCCAGAGATCTTTAAATATAACAGACCTAAATGAAAATTATTGTTACACTTACTGAGAAAAAGTAAGTGCACATTTCATAATTCGAGAGAAAGTTATTGGCATGGGATCTTTTCTATAACAGGCAACCAATGCTTTCCACCATTAGATTTGTTGTTGAGGATAATAATATAATTCTATTATCGCAGACAATGGTAAATAATGCCAGTGGCTGTCACCACATTGTATATCTAGTTCTAATGCCCCTGTCCCACTTAGGAAACCTGAACGGAAACCTCTGGAGACTTTGCGCCCCACCCAAGGTTTCCGTGCGGTTCCCAGAGGTTGCAGGTGGTTGCTGGAAGTTGCAGGTAGTGGAAGCAGGTAGGGAGACTGACAAAAACCTCCGGGATCCTCCGGGAACCGCATGGAAACCTTGGGTGGGGCGCAAAGTCTCCAGAGGTTTTCGTTCCGGTTTCCTAAGTGGGACAGGGGCATTAGTCCCTTGTTTAATTCTAAATTACATTAGATCTCAGTATGAAAAAAAGGCTACAATTTTTATCTTTAGAAGTGAACGAAGCCTTCGTCAGTTCCAATGTCTGTCAGCAGATAGGACCACTAAACAAGAGAACTCTAAACGTTAAAGACAAGGAGTTTATTAGCAATTCCTCGAAATTGCAGGTGAGAGTTCAAAGAAAGACAACAGTTGATTGGACATCATGGACATTTAAGCAGAGAGAATACAAATATCAGAAAGTATTAAGTATGTAATGCTGTAAAATAATCTAATTTTCTGTCAGCTAATATTTTATGTTGCAGACCCCTTTCTGATTCATCAAACAACTCTATTTATTCTTGTATGAATGCATAATTTTACTTTATTTACATTTTTTTCAGGTGATATATCAACAAGCAAACCCAAAAGTGCATTTTGAATACGTTTTGCCAACTGACAACGTTGTCAGCAGCCATTCTCTGTCACTTACTACGGGTCGTCATTTAGGTAAAAGTCTTTTCTCCCTACTTCCTAGACTATTTCGCTTTTGGTATCTTTTTTACTATTATCCTAGTTGCATGTTCACCAAAACCAAAAGGAAATGGCAAAGGAAAAGGAAATGGATTGTGTTCATAATCACTGTCAATCTTCTTCTTTTCGTATCCATCTTGTTACAAATATTGGCCTCGCTGTCATCGTCTGTCCTGTAAAGGACGCAAGCTTCCGGCGGCAATCAGTGGAAGCCATTACTTGTCGCAGGAGATGATGGTGGTAGCAGAATTAGCTCAGGATACTTCCAGTTTCAAGCCCTGCGACGTGGACGCTTCTGCTATGGGGCCATCACTGTCAATAGCCCATGTAGAGGTTTACAAGGGTGGCTCTGTAGTCCAATGGTGCTTTATTGTCACATGTGCAAAGTACTAAAGCACAGTGAAATTATTTTCTTACAAACAGTTCAGTAGAGTATTGCCATACCATCCCCGATTAGCAATTGTACAGAAATAATCTACTGAGTCTGCATGCCCTCATGTTTTGGCACCATTTTCCAAGTCCAGTTATTATGAGCCATGCCCGATTGAGGCAAGCCCCAAGCTGCTGCTGGCCTCCAGCCATCGCCTTCCTTGGTCGACTAGCAAACAACGACCTCTCCTTGCCCCTCCACCTTTGTGCCCCGGCTGCGCATCCCACAGCCGACCTTGAAGGCGCTGTAGGCCAGACCCCGGTTCCCTGAACATCCCTGATGTTTTCAGGTATGGATAAATTTAGTGAAAACAGAGTATTGGCTTGGATTGGTTATTTCCTACAGAGAAGAGGAGATTTGGGAGAAATAATTAAAATCGTTTCCCAAAGCAGAGAGGTCAATAGCCAGGTCTACAGTGCCATTAAAGTTTACAGTATAGGATCTACCACCAAAATGTTATTTGACACGCCAGGGGCTACACCAGTCTATCACAACTACCTGGATACTCTAGAATTTATCAGCCCGTATATCCACTCGGCTTTCATTTCAGGGTTAAGATTTAACTTTACATTATTTTTGTATTGCAGTTCATTAATTGCATGCCACACAGTTTCTCAGAGCTCCCCCCACTCCCTCACAAATGCAGAGGGAAACTTGAATATATTTCAGAGGATCATCATTAACTTAGTCTGTTTGCCAGTATACCCAACGTTTTGTTTTTTTAATCACTTTGTCTCCTTTCCCATAAAGAAAATGTGAATTCTATGTAGAATATAGTGTAACGTGAGAGGCATTTTTTTTTCACACAGAGGGTGGTGGGTATATGGGAATGAGCTGCCAGAGAATGTGGTTGCGGCAGATAAATTAACAATGTTTAAAACCTTTGGACAGGTGCATGGATAGGAAAGGTTCTGAAGGCCTAACACAAGTGAATGTGACTATCTTAGTTGGGGGGCCTTGGTCACCATGAGTTGGGCCAAAGGGCCTGTTTCCGTGCTGTATGATTTTATGACTCCTTGACTCTTCTTGACATTATTTGTTACGAAGGTAGGTGTAGGAAAGCTATACAGTTTAAAAACCTTGGGCCTAAACCTCTAGGGTGGCACAGTGGCACAGTGGTAGAGTCGCTCGCTGCCTTACTGCACACGTGACCCAGGTTCGATCCTGACTATGGGTGCTGTTTGTAATTTAATTGGCTTGAGTAAATTGCTCCTAGTGTGCAGGATGTGAAACTGGGATAACATAGAACTAGAACTAGAACTAGACTACGGGTGCTGTCTGCACAGAGTTTGTACATTCTCCCTGTGACCTGCGTGGGTTTCCTCCGTGATCTCCGGTTTCCTCCCACACTCCAAATGACTTGTAGGCTAATTGCTTTGGTATAATTGTAAATTGTCTCTAAGGTGTGTAGGGTAGCATCAGTGTGTGGGAATCGCTGTTCGGCGCGGACGGCCTATTTTCGCGCTGTATCTTTAAACTAAACTAAACTAAATGATTTTGCAGCTTTGTCCATAGTACTGGTAAAGTTAATACGTCATTGATGATGATTTATGTACATTCCTTTTTCGTTGACAGCTGAGAGTTGTTCTGAAGAATGAGTAGCTTTTCCCTCTTGGTTCCAACAACACATTCACAGCTATTTATTCCTTTCTCAGAATGGAGCATTGCTGACTAGGACAGTGTTTATTGCCCACCCCGCAGTGCTCGAGTACTAAGTGCTTCACCAAACCATTTCAGGGGTTATTTTTAAGAATGCATTACATTGCTCTAGATTTGTAGATGTGGACCAGACTGGGGAAGGATAGCAGATTTCCCGACCGTCAGGACGAGGAAGAGCTAGTCAAAATTTAATGGGAAGACACATAATATGGAATAACTAAGCGGATCCAACCGCATCCCTGGAGAATATGGGGTCGGGCTTCTTCAGTCTCTTTCTCCTTGAGGAGATTTCACAGCGTCATAGAGTAATACAGATTGGAAAAAGGCTCTTTGGCCCAACTTGCCCACACCAACCAACATGCCCCCACTAGTCCCACCTGCCTGTGTTTGGCCCATATCCCTCTAAACCTACCCTATCCATAGTGGAGCAGTCAAAATGAGGAAACAAGGAACTGCATATGCTGGTTTACCAAGGAAAGACACAAAATGCTGGGGTAATTCAGTGGGTCAGGCAGCATCCCTGGAGAACATGAATAGGTGACATTTCGGGTCAGGACCCTTCTTCACATGAGGTTCCCGACTGAGCTATTCCAGCATTTTGTGTCTTTCCTTGGTGAACCAGCATCTGCAGTTCCTTGTATCTAGGTTTTTATGGGAATCTGATAAGTTTATGGTTATCATTGCTGAGACAGACTGTTTGTATTTTGTCCATATTAACTTAATTCCAATTCTGCAGCTACCATGGTGGATCTGAACTCTGGATTGTTAGTCCAGGCTTGTGGCTTGTGGAGTCCAAGAACCCAACAACTGTGCCACCACTGTACCTAGAAGCCCCACTCTAATGTACCATTCTGGATTTTGATAAAAAGCCCTGCCATGCAACTTTTGAAATCTTTTTGCGTGTTCCAGAAGAAGCTCTCAATGGTCAGTTGGCGTACGGCGTCGATGGTGGCGTGTACGTTCTCCGCGAAAGAGATGTGGGAAACTTTGTAAGCGGGGTCCATGCGAATCAGCTGCAGTCCAGAGAATACCAGAAGAACCCTGAAGAAAGTGGGAACTCCTGGGGAGAAGGGTCACGGAAAAAGCGTGATTTCAACTGGAAACAGGTTGGAAGCACGGAATGCACTGTCACTTGCGGTAAAGGTGAGAAATGGTTTCAAATTTACTATCATCCCAGAATAAAGCTCTACGTGTTAGCATCTCCGTCAGAATAATGTTGGCATAAAAAGACATAAAGATTTTCCATTTCTTGGCTTTCTGAAACACTGCGTAATGGTAGGAACAGCACATCTGATGCCTGTCAGATAGCTTTATAACTGGAAAATCGTATTGAACCAGCAGCACCTCAGAGGCACACCAAAACTGGTGTTGCCACAGTTAGGACTTTGTTGTCTATTGTTCCCTTGTGGCTTGTACAAAGCTGAATTTTATTTTTAGTTTGAGTGTGGAGCCAGTCAATCTAGCAATCAAGCAAAGGGGAAGCCTTTGAATTTCCTGAGCTACCATCTATCTCATTGGTAACCATTGGACAACATTTAATTGTACTTTGGTACACAAAAATGCTGGAGAAACTCAGCGGGTGCAGCAGCATCTATGGAGCGAAGGAAATAGGTGACGTTTCGGGCCGAAACCCTTCTTCAGACCTTCGTCCTTGTGTACCTTCGATTTTCCAGCATCTGCAGTTCCTTCTTGAACATTTAATTGTACTTTACTGGACTTTTTCTTGCACTGTACATTACTCCCTTTGTCCAGAAACTGTACACCAGGGGTCGGTAACCTACGGCCCCCGGGCCGAATGCGACACGTAACCCAAAATCATCCGTCCCGCAGGCGGATTTTTTTCCCCGTAATCATCCGGCCCGCCGAGCGCCCCGAGCAGCGGCCGAGCCCCCCGAGCAGCGGCCGAGCTCTGGCTGTACCGCATCCTCTGCAAAGCTGCTGGCACAGCCTCGCACCTTCTGTGAACACGTTTAAGAAAAAACAGCAGATGCTGGAAAAATCGAAGGTTGACAAAGCTGCTGGAGAAACTCAGCAGGTGAGACGTGCAAAGATTGCATGAGGCTGCCTCACCCGCTGAGTTTCTCCAACATTTTTGTCTACTTGTGAACACGTGATTTGATGCCTGCCATCCGGGGCGGGATGGGGGCGGGATCCATGTGTACACATGATAGATGTGGCCCGCTATCCGCTCACAGACATGCGTCCTGGCCCCTATGCAGAACAAGGTCGCCGACCCCTGCCGTACACTGTGGATGGCTCGATTGTAATCATGTCTCTCTTTCCGCTGACTGTATAGCACGCAGCAAAAAGCTTCTCATTGTACCTTGGTACAAGTGACAATAAACTAAACTATAAATTGAGGAAATACTTAGACAAGTATAGATATGGGATATTGTCAAGGCGGTGAGAGAATATGCAGCATGCCAAACTAAAGTGTACGTACCTGAAGGGAAAAATGCATGCATGATCAAATTTGATAGCTGAAGTAGAAAATAATTTGTGCTTTGTGATGCTAAGATAAAAAAGAGTGGAAGGACGTTCATAGGAAGCATAAACATTGAAACATTGTAGATTTTGTGTTTTCTTTGGCATCTCTTGGGATTAAGAATGTCAGCACCCCTTCACACATTCATGTGCAGGCATGCACATTCCTCCTTACACTAATCCCACCCACATTTCCCTCAGTCCCCCTAATACCGACTCAATGCCCCAACCATTTCCTTCGTTCTCCCACTTCCTCAGGCACCTTCCGCCTTCACACAACGCTTTTTTTCTTTCTTTCTTGCTGCTTCCTATTCTTCATGATTCCCAGGCATTCTTCCCCATTTCCCATCACCGCAGTATCCCTATTTCTCCACCTGCCTGCCATTCACTCATTTGCAGTGTGAAGGTACCTCCAACCATCACCACTCAGCCTGTTTCACAATTGTCATATGCCCAGGATCTCAACTCTAACCCATCTAGACCAAGCCACAATCATGTTGTGGGCAGAATCAAAGGACGTTCCTTACAGTGTCTGAACATTTTTAATTCTATATTTATTGTATGGCACTTTGGCACTTAAGTAACCTTTGCAAATAATTCAGCACATTTGGCCTTTACCTGATAGGTCATTTTTTCCCCTTGTTTTAAAAGGTTTTGACATAGGGAGAGATTAAATGAATTGTGTAGGAAGGAACTGCAGATGCTGATTTTAACCGAAGATAGACACAAACAGCTGGAGTAACTCAGCGGGACAGGCAGCATCTTTGGAGAGAAGGAATGGGTGATGTTTTGGGTCGAGACTGAAGAAGGGTCTGGACCAGAAACGTCACCCATTCCTTCTCTCCAGAGATGCTGCCTGTCCCGCTGAGTCACTCCAGCTTTTTGTGTCTATCTTCGGTTAAATGAATTACTGTGCAGAAATGTTCATCGTGAGAAAAGTTAATGAAATGGAAGCCATAATGTGAGAAGCACTTTTATTTTGCTCAAATCTGAATTCTTTTTGACAACTCGAGGAAGGATGAGTGAAACCTGCAAGAATAAAAATCAGGGATAAAATATTTTGGCAAATCCATTTGTGTAGCTTAGCTGGAATACATTCCCCTTTGTCGGGCAAGGAATGAACCATGAGGCTGTGTGAAAGCTGGCTAGCTGGTGCATCTGAGTTAGACTGACCAGCAGTATTCTGTGGCAGGCAGCTGTTGGCAATGTACCTGACACACTTTAGATCTGGGAATCCTTCCAGATTCCAAATTCCTCATAGGGTGGCATTGTCTCCTGTACATACTTCCATATTTGTTTGCAAACCAAATGTCTGTGATACTTTAGATTGTTAAGAAGCAGGCGGACCCTAACCTCTGCTGTCGATTCAGCATCAAATGCAAACATATGCGTGGGAACAGAGACAATAGCATGTTCTATGCTAACAGACATCTGTGCATCTTTAGAAGGGCGGAAAGTATAACTGTAGTGGACATGCTCTGATGCAGTAACATCTCAGTTTTGCACGCCAACGTATTGATCCTTCCAAACAGAGTAGGGCCGAGAAAGTCTTTGCATGCTTCAATGTTTTTATGTATTACGCAATAGAGTTAAACAGAAATTGGTCTGCGTGGGTACTGTTCAAAGCTTATTTGCTTTGGTTCCATATGTAAGGTGATGCTTGGATGTGTGTAGTGAGGTTCAAAATGTCAATGTGTATTTAAGCAGTAGAATATTGCATTGATGCACCCAAGAACAAAGAATGCATTGATTGCCCCAATGCATCACACGTTTAACGCAAAAGAACTCTTGGGGCCCTGTTCCATGCATCCAGGTTGGAAACTTTACATGCTTAGTGCAAACACTTTCTCTCCTCTAAGACTGTAAGACTGAAGAGTGGAGCTGAACCTCACAGGCTAGGTATTTCAATATTAATTATTTCACATGACCAAGAGATCTGTTTTTTGGGATCTTATGATGGTGTCTGCAGCGGGTCACCTTTGCTTTGAAGAATTACTATTTAATTTATCAAATTACTCTTGGTATACACCATCTAGTTTTGGGGTTTAACCACTGCAGCTATTCTTCAGGACTAATTGGTTGACTTGGAGGTGCATTCGATATCCTGAAATCATGAAATAGCAATGTCAATATAATTACTAGCATCCTCCTTAACTTGTTTAATTGCCATTTCTCAATGCACGAATGCTTGGGCAGCTCAGCACTTGGGAATCTAGCCTCCAGCTTAAATCTAAGCCTGACTAATAAATGATGTGTTCAAGTAAAATGTCTTCAGTTATTGACTAATTACTTTGCAATGAATCGACTGTAGAGCCAGGTTTATGACTAATACTCACACTGACCTTCTTATGTTTATGGTGAATTTAATTGTGCCTAAATCATCTTCCTGTTTGCCTTAGCTAATCAAAACCAAACTGCAGCCCCTTCCCTATGCATATGTTTCAGATTTCCGCTGTCTTTGTACATTTTATCCTCATTGATTCCTTCCTACATTCCTTGGTTCATCTGTTAAATTTGTCCAGATTTTTTGTCTAACCATCTGCCCAACACTACTCACTCCTGAACATAGCGAGCTGTTGGCAACAAGTTTTACAATCTTACAAGAAGTTTCTCTGCTGCATTCTTTATGAATAATGTGAGTAAGAATGGATCCAGAATTGTCCCTATAAAAATCTAGTTGCCCTTCATTTTGAGCTTATTTCCTCGTTTTCGTTACTCCTCCTTTACCAAACCAATTTTTCATCCAGCTGTTTACATTTCTCATTAATTCCGTGTCCTTATTTTCAAGTAAAGCTTCATGAATTCATCTTGACAAAGTGTTTCACTTCCATTGCATATCCAGTGACCTAGTGCTGATGTCTGCCTCTGGAAATCAAACTGGTGCCAAGGTGATTATATGGTCATTCACGTTAATGGGTGTAAAATCACAGATTAGGATACCAGGATTTGCAGGGATCACATAATTATGGATGAGGAAAGCCATTTGGCCCATCTATAATTATCCTTCCAGAGTCATTCTTGCAGCTGTTTCATTGGAGACTTTTTTTCTCGACTTACCTCATATGCTCTTTGGAACTAAATTATAATTGGATAAATCTGGCAATAACAAATTCAGTCTCGTACCTTTACACAGTCAAGTTATCATTCATTGTCATCATCATCCTTTATTGTCATCTTGCAAAGCAACAGTTGTACAGTGCAATATGAGAAGACGTTTCCCAGGGAATACCGGAGTATCGCACATAAAAACTTAAACATTTCTTGCATAAAATAAAAAACGATCAAAAAAACAAAAAAACAATCCAGTTCCTGATAAAACAGTACGAATAATTTAAAAAAAAAGTGCAGGTAAAAACAGCAACATTAAAATACAAGTAAAAAACAGTCATAACATGTCCAGGGCAGCTGATTTAAGTGGCCTGAGCCAGTGCCAGAGTTATTACTCGGTGCCAGTTATTAAATTAGTTAGATCTTTAATTTGAAGAACATTTATTAATGGTCACTCATAACGTTATATTTACTAATCTGACAATTCTCTTGTTCAACATTACTATTGAAGTTAAATATACATGTTAATTTATTTCAGTACTTTTAACAACTCTGCACAAACACTGCACTTCTAAACTTCCCATTTTTCTTTATGACCCAGATATCTATTCCTAGGAACATCATTCTTTGCTCTTTTTGAGACCATGAATACTTTTCTGTTTCTTGTTTACCAGAATGAGGAAAAGTATAAAGTTGGCTCACTACCACCTCTGATTTATATTCTACTGTTCAAACTGTGAGTTACATTGTGTTTCCTTTGTTAATTTCTGCTGATAGGGTGAATAGATTAGGAGGAAAGTCTAATAAAACCACTAGGTCGCTTTTGACGTTTCAAACCTTTTTTTTATTACATTCTTTTATGATTTATTTTCATTCTTCACCATTTATATAGCATTTTACATATGGCTGTATAAAGTTATGCCTTGCTGTTCATTGATGTTTCTTTTCCAACACATTCCATGAAACAACCTCAATAGACTACAGCAGCATTAATAGCGGGAAAGACTGGTGCCAAGGAAGATCAAGTGACTGCCCTCTTGATGCTGGTTATTGAGGTCAGCAGGACTTCAAAGCCCGAGTTAGATGTGCAAAGCAACTTTGTAAAGTTTACTGCCTGCCATAAAAAAGCTTAATTTTAAACAATAGAACAGCTATCTTTCACTGCTCCATCTCTGATGCGGCTGCATCAAGATACCGACATTTCTTGCATCTGGAGACTCGAGATGGTGCTTGCGGGGCAATAAGTAGTTCTTTAGCAGTCCTGCAGCACATCGCTCCATTCTAACAATGTAGAGTGATGAGAGCAGAAATGTTCATGTTAACCACCCAGTGATAATCAGTGAATAACCCTTCAAAGAGGGATAAGGATTAAGAGGGGTTTCAGAGGAAAATTAAGAGGTCCACCGAGAATGAAGAGGGACCTATGTCCATGGGCGACAGTAGGCCTGGTTCGTCGTTGCGAGAAGATAAGACGGTACTAAGAACTTTTGAATCTATGTCAGCGCCTGAAATGTGGCGACTCTTTGTATACTCCCAATGTGAAGTCTGTGATTTTACCGGATGACATGCAAAAAGCAAATATTTTTACTGTACCTTGGTACATGTGACAATAACGTATAATTGAATAATTGAATGTGACCATAATAAACCTAAAACTAGTTGTCTAATGTCTAAGTTAGACAAAAAAAACTGGAGTAACTCAGCAGGTCAGACAGCATCTTTGGAGAAAAGGAATAGGTGACGTTTCGCGTTGAGACCTTCTTCAGACTGACAGTCAGGGGGGTTAGTTGGAAATTAGTATTTAGAACTTAGTATTAGTTTACTAATACTCTAGTTTACTAATTTACAATTGTCTAATATCTGTTCATTCATAGAAGCCAGAGTTATATTTGCAACACTTTATTGAAACTTGTATTTTAACCTGGTGTGTGGCCATATATTTTAAAGTAGTCAATGCAACAGATTGTTATAATAGCATTCTAGAGTCAATAGGAATCATCGCTGGCAGGACAGTGATCGGATGTAACAGATCACCCACTTATTGCAGTCCCCATACTATTTTCATCCAATTAAGATCTTCTCTACCAGTGACAACTGGTTGAACATTACCTTCTATGTCTTTCCGCAGGGGTACTCTAGAGCAGTACCATAACACACTTTTATCACACAAGTACTTTCTTGAGTAACTGATGCAAGAAATTGTTTCGGCATCTCGAGATAGCCACAGCAGAGACAATACGGTGCAAAATAACATTGTGCATTGTGCATTTGAAGTGGGTTGCATTAGACAAGCCGCAAGGTCGGAAGTTAACAGACACACTTAATCAAATGCCAATGCAGGTAATAAAGGGCAAGTTGTTTGGAACCTTTTTTAAAATAGGATCAATGGATGGTCTATAATAAGAGATATACTTTTACATTTTCAAGCTGCTGCCTTTCAGACAGTGGCTCTTTCACATTCCCTGGAACAATGCGCCTGGTCACACTTTGCCAAAAAAAACAGCCAATGGTTTTTAATAACTGGAGATTTCTCCTCTTCTCCAGTATTCTAATAAACCATTCCAAAATACATGTCAGATATGTGACCTACAAAAGAATAATAGGCCTGTTTGTACTTGGTCCTTGAAATGCAGTGTATTTCACAGCATTTACTTCATGTTATGACTTTCTGAACTGTGAAGGAATACCGAAATGGTAGATACTAAGCTTGCCGAATGGGTTAATGTTTGCAAAGACAGGAAACATGGCAAGCTTATCACTGATGCTGACCGAAGTCTTCGAAGCAGTGGATGAAAAATGCCGTTCTAAGGATGTGATATACACGCAATGGATGGAATAGGTTTCTGTCTGTGAGAGGAGATATTAAACTGAATCCTCATTGTCCTGAGATTTAGCTCTTGGGGCTAAAGGAATCAAGGGATATGGGGAAAAAGCAGGAACAGGGTACTGATTTTGGATGTTCAGACATGATCATATTGAATGGCGGTGCTGGCTCGAAGGGCCAAATGGCCTACTCCTGCTCCTATTTTCTATGTTTCCTCCAAGATAGACAGAAAAGCCCCCATGCCACCTTTTGGCATGGAGTCCTTCCAAATTCCTGACCACAATATATCCCTCAATAATTCCCATTGTTTACTTATCACCTATGATTAGACTTTACTTTAGACTTTAGAGATATAGCGTGGAAACAGCCCTTTCGGCCTACCGGGTCCGCTCCGACAAGTGATCACCTCCTACACATGGCCTATCCTACACACCAGGGACAATTTACAAGTTGTAAATTTGTAACTCGTAACTCCGGAAACTGGAACACCTGGAGAAAACCCACATGGTCACATGGAGAATGTACAAACTCCATACAGACAGCACACGCAGTCGTAATCGTACCCAGATCTCCGGTGCTGTAAGGCAGCAAATCTACAGCTGCGCCACTGTACCACCCTAAATGATGGGCCTTGCTGTGCACAATTTACCTACTATGTTCCTCTACCTATTGAAAGTCCCAAAACCACATAAGTGTATTATCAGAGAAATAGATTGGACTTCATAAGATCATGAAAGATGCAACATTAATGTCAGTCTTTTCTTGCTGGCAGCAACAGTATTTCTGTGCTGCCTGCACCTGTATCTAGGGCAGCTGACCTTGTCTGAGAATGTGAGATTGATTCATCCCAATGTGTGTCAGGTATTTCTGGCATGTAACAAGAGAAGAAGGAGTGCCTTGAGAATGGCTGCCAGCTCATTCAGGATAGCCAGAAGCTTTACTTTGGGCATTAGAGTAGAGGAAGTACCTGAATATGAGAAGGCCAGGTGAGGGTGGGTTTATGATTAGCCAACAACTAAAAATCTTTCATTTTGGAATAACTGTCCTTCATGAGCCTCTCCACACAATCACAGACTCAGTAACTGTAAGGGTCTCGTTAAGTTCTTTTACACAAGCCAGTATCCTGCCTATTACATGATAATATTACATGGCAATATTATGTTTGTAGGGAATGGGAAGGAGTACATTTATGTAAGATGAACAGTATTGTCCAAGGTAGCTGTGTCCAACAACAGGATCTAACTGGGTGTAATTGTAATTACTTTATTTCCCACCTCTCACCTTGCCTCCAGAGAAACAAAAGTTTTCCATTTATTCATTTCAAGGGCATAAAATTCTTGATTCTTTCATATTATGAGGTTCCTGTAAGATGGATCAAATATCCGCATCCAGTCATTACATTTCTATTATCTACTGACATGTAACTACTGGCTAGAATGCAACAAAAATCCACCTTTCTTGCATTACTTGAACTACCATTGAATCTACATCAATAGTGTTGAACCATACCACAGTGCACTTTCATGTGAAAACATATTTCCAGTACTTCAGTATAAAAGGCAAGCTAAAATTCTCATATGTGTTAATTCAAATTCTTTACAGTTAGAGTCACTCAGCACATAAGCAAGTTCTTTAGCCGAAGGAGTTTGTGTGAACCATCAACCACCCATTTATACTAAGCCCATTCTATTTTTTCCACACTTCCATCAACTAACCCTGAATCTACCTCTCTCCTACACAATTGGAGACAATTTACACTGGTTATTCAAACTATGATTGGGACTGTCTTTGGGGTGTGGTGGATAAGAACTAATTGGTGGTGAGAATGCCTGACCTGCCAACTGACAGTTATCACCAATGGCAGGCAGGCAGCCAGCCTTCCCACCATCCCTTCGCTCACTGCAGTGCAGAGGTCCAATTAATCCTGGCGGCGTGAGATTTTTAATACAGTTGTTGTGCTTAACGTTGGGCTGAGTGAGTCCATGGGAAGGAAAGGTGTCCCTGGTTCAGTCAAGAAGTTAAGATCTTATTGTCCTTGAGAATGCTGCCTGACCTGCTGAGTTCCCCCAGCATTTTGTGTTTTGCTCAAGATTCCAGCATCTGCAGTTCCTTGTGTCTTTTGTAGAAATTGACTGCCAGTCACACTTTGGGAGCTCGGCAGAGTCTGTGGGGGTGGGGGTCAACAAACAACTGTAATTCCTGAGCAAAAATGAGCAAGCGATGGATCAGGCGATCCAGTGCAATATTTTTTCATCTATTTGCAAATGCCCAACAACTGCCATTCTGCGTGTTGCAAATAATGTGAATATTCTCATTATTTCTAAGAATTACTCTGAACATGAAAGCAATTTGTACGCAGAAAATTATTTGCTATATTCGCATTCAAATTCAGATTTGACAATTGTCCTGCACCATAGGGTGCAGTGAAATTTCTTCTTCACACGAGTCTCACAGTGTAAACAGTAAATTGATAATGATAGATACAATAGTATATACAAGAAGTGTAACACAGCTGATTGGTACAAAAATGGTACAGTTTAAAAATAATACTAAATTGTATTCATTAAATAACTGTATGAGGTAGAGTTAAGTGTAATGGGGCGCGAAAGGAATGATTTTGTTTTGGGGTCTGTGAGCAGTGGAGAAGAAGCTGTTCTTAAATCTGTCCATGCTTTCAAGCTACTGTGTCTTCTCCCAGAATGTAGAAGAGAGAAAAGGGAATGTACAGGGTGGCAGGCATCCATGATGATATTTTCAGCCTTCTTGATGCAATACTCCTTGAAGATGGATTAGATGGAAGGAAGTGATGAGCCTGTGATGGATTGGGCAGCGTTCACCACTCTGTAGGTTCAGGCAGTCAAGAGCAAAACAGTTACCATAGCAGGCTGAGATACACCGTGTCCGAATACTTTCTACAGCACAACTGGTCACGTTCGAAAGAATCGTCTGGAAACTTAGACAACTAAGAAAGTACATACACTGATTTATTTTCTTGATCACGCTATCATGTGTGAAGAGACAAGGATAGGTTGCCAGTGATGTTGTTGCCAAGAAACTTGAAGCTGTCGCAGCTCCACTGATGAGAACCCAGTTTCAACCCAATTTGAAGTGCAGCTTAGTCTATGAAGAATGTATTTCTCTCCCCTTTAAATTAATTAAACAAGACATATGGTCTGGGAAACAACTAGCAACATTGTGATGCTGACACTGCAAGTTGTGTTGCTGCCCGGTATTGAAACCCTGTGTCATGCTTCTCCTTGATTGAGTAAAATCAGAACTTTCCATTAAGCATAGCCAATGTAAATCAGGTTTAGTAATAAGGCAACCGACCCAATTGTGATTGTACAAAAAGATTGTAAGTGAAAAACTTTGAGTGAAGAGTGAGAAACTGAAATAATGCTGAGAAAAGCTTTATTATTATGCCCCTGTCCCACTTAGGAAACCTGAACGGAAACCTCCGGAGACTTTGTGCCCCACACAAGGTTTCCGTGCGGTTCCTGGAGGTTCCCGGAGGTTTTTGTCAGTCTCCCTACCTGCTTCCACTACCTGCAACCTCCGGCAACCACCTGCAACCTCCGGGAACCGCTCGGAAACCTTGGGTGGGGCGCAAAGTCTCCAGAGGTTTCCGTTCAGGTTTCCTATGTGGGACAGGGGCATTACATTTCAGATCAGAGGATTCTAAAACACTAAGGTGATCAGTTCTTCGTAACTCACGCTGCACACCACTGTATAATAAACACAAATGGCCGTTCAGAGCCTTGTCTATTATAAGATGCTAGATGCAAAGTAACTACAGGCTGCAAATTGGACAACAACCTCATGGCCCATTTCCATTCATCAGATGTGATTCCATTTGTAATTCCTTAACTTTGCCCATTCGTGTTCACGACGGAAGTTCATGTTGTTGCAACCAATTGAGATGCTCTTGACTTTACTTTAGACTTTAGAGAAACAGCGCGGAAAAGTCTGACCCAACCAGCAATCACCCCGTACACTAACACTATCCTACACATGAGGGATTGAACCTGGGTCTCTGGCACTGTACCACAGCGCCACTGTGCTGCTCTTTATTGGTGGTTAGTGGTTAGTTAGTGGTTGGAATTTTCAAGACATATCCTGCCAATTCAACATGCTCATCAAATTATGAATGAAAGAGAATATATGCTCATATAAGAGCTCATGTAGGCTCTCAAATTTGTTCTGCCATTTAATTAGATCATGGTTGACAAATACCTCAACTCTCTGGCTTCTAACAACCTAGATTAACAAAATTTACCCCCATTAAATGGAAAATGGAAGTCCTGATACAATGCTTATCGCTAAAGCTGAAAATGTTTGTTGACTGCTTAATTTTTGATGCATTATATTCATTAAGAAGTTATGCAGAGTAGGCGCTGCCCTTGTTAATAATGAATATCTTTTCTTGATTTTTAGGGAGCCGTGTTCTCATTTTTAAGTGTGTTAACAGGAATACACATGAAGAAGTATCTGAAAACTTGTGTGAAATTACAATGAGGCCAACACCAGAGGAGGAAGCTTGCAACACACAGCCATGCCCAGCTTAGTACGTTCACAAAGACGTCGCTTATTACAATAACTGGTCTGAACCAAAAATATACCTATTGTGTATTTATCTGCAGTTGATCTGAAGGCGAAATACAGTGTAATCGCACACAGAATAAACTTTACTCAATTTTGTTTTAAATGGAGCCCTTCATAAACCTGGAGAACAGTCTCCATAGTTTGGATGCAATCCAACCAGGGGCCAGCAGAAACAGAGACTTAATCAAAGTCCCATGAAGGCTATGAAATTGCAATGTAATAACAAGTAACCACTGGAGATTGAGCAGATGCAGTAAAAATGGAAGCAATGTTTTCTGCTTAAACGTATAACAAATGTTCTCCACTGGTGGCTTTATTGAATGGCATTGGTCACGATAGTAACAATATTGATCTGATCTTTTGGGGTGGCTTGCTGGTTGCTTGTCAAGATGAGGATTTATAGGTTGGTTAGGGCAGGCATGGAAACTTGCTTTTCCCAGCATAAGCACAGGGTGTGTTGGTGGGGGTACAGAATTAAAGCTCTCTCTTGTAGTCTAGTAAAATACTTCAGTTCCAGCCACCAGCCCATTTGAAGATTTTCCATTTCCCCCACCAGCCATAATCTGAAGTTAAAATAATGTATTTAGCATCTGCAAGGACACACATTGGAGAAACTTTGCAAAACTTGTCCAACGGCAAGTCGTAACTTCATGAAGGTCATTTAAAATGATTTAAAAATAGATTTGAATACCCTGCTTTTAGTTTTTTAATCTCTTTGTTTGTATCACTCAGCGGGTTTCAGGGAATAAGGAACAAACGCTTTCCTCTCTTTGATTTTGCATGTGACATGAAAGTTAAAGACACTGTGGATGGATTACATGCATGCTTTTCCCCATCATCTGCAATAGTCATTGAAGTCATAATCACACAGCATGGAAACAAACGCTTCAGCCCAAATTGTCTATGCCGATCAAGATGCCCCATCCAAGCTAATCCCACTTCCCTCATTTTGGCTATATATCCCTCTAAACCTTTCATATCCATGTACCTGTCTAAGTGTCTATTACATTTTGTTATTGTACCTGCTTCAACTACCTGCTCCGGTACCTGCTTCCATGTACCCACCAATCTCAGATTGAAAAAGTTCCTATTAAACCTTTGCCCTCTCATCTTAAACCTATGTCCACTGGTTGTTGATTCCCCCACTCTGGGCAAAAGAGTCTGTGCATTTACCCTATCAATTCCCTTCATAGAGTCATAGAGTGATACAGTGTGTAAACAGGCCCTTTGGCCCAACTTGCCCACACCAGCCAACAATGTCCCAGCTACACTAGTCCCACTTGCCTGCACTTGGTCCATATCCCTCCAAACCTGCCCTATCCCTTTCCCTGTAACTGTTTCTTAAACGGTTAGTTTAAGAAACAGCCTTAACTACCTCCTCTGGTAGCTTGTTCCATACACCCACCACCCTTTTTGTGAAAAAGTTACCCCTTGGATTCCTATTAAATCTTTTCCCCTTCACCTTGAATCTATGTCATCTGGTCCTCGATACTGGGCAAGAGACTTTGTGCATCTACCCGGTCTATTCCTCTCATGATTTTGTACATCTCTATAAGATCACTCCTCATCTCCTGCGCTCCAAGGAATAGAGACCTAGCCTACTCAACCTCTCTCTAAATCTCACACCCTCAAGTCCTGGCAACATCCTCGTAAATCTTTTCTGAACCCTTTCAAGCTTGATAATATCTTTCCCATAACATGGTGCCCAGAACTGAACACAATATTCTAAATACGGTCTCACCAATGTCTTATAGAACTGCAACATTAATTTATATACCTTTGTAAGATCACTCCTTAGCCTCCTGCAGTCCAAGAAATAAAGTCCTAGGTTGCCTAAATTGTCCCTATAATTCAGGCCCTCAAGTCCTGGCACCATCCTGTAAATCATCTCTGCTCTCTTTCTAGCATAACAACATTCTTCCTGTAGCAAGTTGACCAAAACTGAACACAATACTCAAAATGTGGTCTCACTAATTTCTTGAACAACTACAATGTAGCATCCCAACTGCTATACTCAGTTCCCTAACTGATGAAGACCAATGTACCAAAAACCTTCTTTACCACATTTTCTATCTGTGATGCCATTTTACACAGAATCCCTGGAAATAGTGATGAAAAGACGAATCTTGGCGAAAGGACCTCCTGTCCTGAAAGCAGGGGCAAATATTTAGCTCTACAAAAACCCACTTTGTTCAAAAGTTTTTAAATCAACCATTCAGTTTTAGAAACTACAGGACAACAGAATTTGTGTAAAGAGTATTTTCGTAATGTCCATTTACTTTTTTTTCCTGTTTTTGCTTTTTATTCTTTCTTTCCTGATTGCATGAACTTCACTGACAAGTGTAAGCTAGAAATATTAACATAGAATAAAGACGCAACATTCTGGAGTAACTCAGAGGGTCAGTGAGCATCCTTGGAAATCATAGATAGGTGATGTTTTGGGTCATGACCTTCTTCCGACATTTGGGCGGCACAGTGACGCAGTGGTAGAGTTGCTGCAGTACAGCGCCAGAGACCCGAGTTTGATCCTGACTATGGTTGCTGTTGGTACGAAGTTTGTATGTTCTCCCTGTGACTGCGTGGGTTTTCTCCGGGTGCTCCAGTTTCCTACCACACTCCAAAGCCGTACAGGTTTGTAGGTTATTTGGCTTCAGTAATATTGTAAATTGCCCCTAGTGTGTAGGATAGTGCTAGTGTATGGGGATCGCTGGGCGGCACGTATTTGGTGGGCCGGAGCCCCTGTTTCCTCACTGTATCTCAAAGTCTAAAGTTCTCAGACTGAAGAAGGGTCCTCTCCCGAACATCACCTATCCATGTTCTTCAGCGATGCTACCTGATCTGTTGAGTTTCCTCCAGCACTTTGTGTGTAGTTTTTGCAAACCAGTATCTGTGGTTCCTTGTTTCTAAATATTAACATGTTTATTCACACAATGGTGCACTTGGACAATGTTATTACAATGTCAGAAGTATCAGAAATATTAGTAGTTCTTTCTGATAGTTTCCCACTTGGAAGGATCTCACGTATGTAAACCCATATTCTTACTTTTCTCAAAGCTGGGACCTGGGTGAATGGTCTGAATGCAGCAAGACATGTGGACCTGGGATACAACATCGGCAGGTTCTTTGCAGACAGGTCTACACCAATCGAACGACCAGTGTGCAGCCTGAAAGATGCCGGCACCTCGAGAGACCTGAAACGACAACCACTTGCCAGTTGAAAATCTGCAGTGAGTGGCACATCAGGACAGAGTGGAGCGAGGTAAAACCAACTGGTGGGAGCATTGACAGAAGCAATTGGCATAAACAGAGGCCACACACAGTCTTACACTGACATCATCTCTCTCTGAACCTCTGTGGTAGGGTAACCGAGGAACCATTGCCTTTCATCAGTACTGAACATTAGTCAATACAAGCTTCGAGTAATCAGAGAGCAAGGCAATGATTCACCTCCCATGTGTAGGGTATTTTATCTGAGAGTTCAGAGGGTGGTGAGTTTATGGAACACGGTGTTGTCTGAAGAAGGAGAGGTGACGTTTCGGGTCGTGACACTTGTGTTGAGTTTAGTTTATTGTACACGTGACAATAAACTAAACTCACTCTATGGTCACCAGCCAAAACGTCAACTATCCATGTTCTCCAGAGATGCTGCCTGACCCGCTTAGTCACTCCAGCACTTTGTGTCCTTTTGCGGTGCCAGTGGAAGTGGTTGAAGGAGGTACAACAACAACATTTAAAACTTGGACAGGTACTTGGATTTGAAAGATTTAGAGGGATATGGGCCAAATGCCGGCATATGTGACTGGCTTAGATGTGGCATCATGTTTGGCATGGATGAGTTGGGCTGCAGGATCTGTTCCCATTCTCTGCGACCTCCAGCAGGAACGACCTGGGGCTCCAGTTGCGGAGCTGCGGACTACTCACCGTCACGGGGCTGGCCGAGTCCGGAGCGGGTGGAGCTGTGGTGGAGCTGTTGTGGAGCGCTGCTGTGACCCGACCCCCGGAGATTCGGAGGCTACAACCGCGGGTCTGGCGGACGGCAACACCGGAAGCCCGCGGGTCCCTGGTGGGAGACCGCTTTTCGGGGCTTCCGCAGCGGCGACTTCTCCCGCCCAAGTTGCGGGGTTGAAGAGCACCTGGAGCGGGTAATTACCATCGCCCCGCGTGGCTTGGAATGGCCGCGGGACTTTGCGAGCGCACGCCGGGGCTCTATCACCAAGACCCGGTGCGCGACCTTGCATCACCCGGCATGGCTTTAATGGCCGCGGGACAATCACCATCGCCCGCCGGGGGCTTTGACTTTGACTCTGACATCGGGGGGGGGGGGGGAGTGCAGTGGAGAGATAAGTTTTTTTGCCTTCCATCACAGCGCTATGGATGTATGTGTAAATTGTGTTGTGTCTCGGGTCTTTTTCGTTTTGTAATGTATGGCTGCAGAAACGACATTTCGTTTGGACCTCAACGGGGTCCAAATGACAAATAAATTGTATTGTATTGTATGTATGACCAAGAACCCAATGGTCACTCTGACAGAGTTCCTCAGTGGAGATGGGAGAACCTTCCAGAAGGACAACTATATCTGCAGCACTCCACCAATCAGGCCTTTACGGTAGAGTGGCCAGACGGAAGCCACTCCTCAGTAAAAGGCACACGACAGCCCACTTGGGGCTTGACAAAAGGCTTGAGAAACAAGAACCTTTGAACCTTTGAACCTTTGAATCTCTGGTGTGATGAAACCTAGATTGAACTCTTTGGCCTGAATGCCAAGCGTCACGTCTGGGGGAAACCTTGCACCACTCATAACCTGACCAATACCATACCTACGGTGAAGCATGGTGGCGGCAGCATCATGCTGTGGGGATGTTTTTCAGCGGCAGAAACCGGGAGACAAGTCAGGATCGAGGGAAGGATGAATGGAGCAAAGTACAGAGAGATCGTTGATGAAAACCTGCTCCAGAGCATTCTGGACCTCAGACTGGGGCGGAGGTTCACCTTCCAACAGGACAACGACCATAAGCACACAGCCAGGATAACACAAGAGTGGCTTCGTAACAAGTCTGTGAATATCCTTGAATGGCCCAGCCGCAGCCCAGACTTGAACCCGATCGAACATCTCTGGAGGGACCTGAAAACAGCTGTGCATCGACGCTCCCCGTCCAACCTGACAGAGCTTGATAGGATCTGCAGAGAAAAATGTGAGAAATTACCCAAATACAGGTGTGCCAAGCTTGTAGCGTCAGACCCAAGAGGCTGTAATCGCTGCCAAAGGTGCCTCAACAAAGTACTGAGTAAAGGGTCTGAATACTTATGTAAATGTGATATTTCAGTTGTTTCTTTTTAATTACTTTGCTAAAATTTCTAAACACCTGTTTTTGCTTTTTTATTATGGGGTATTGTGTGTAGATTGATGATAAATGAATTTAATCCATATTAAAATAAGGCTGTAACTTAACAAAATGTGGGAAAAGTGAAGGGGTCTGAATGCTTTTTGAATGCGCTGTATATAGGCCATACACTGCTGAAAGCATCTAATTCGGAAAACTTGCAGATCATCTGTCAATTATTATCTCATAATCTCATCCAGCTGTGGAAGTTTGGTTAAGAGGTTTGGTTTAGTGAGATACAGCCCAACGGCTCTGAATTAATGGGATTTTAAATAGAGGAACTGACTAGAGAGGAAAGGTGTAAACCAGTAAATAGATAGACAATTAATCCTTCCTGGAGTCGCTCTTGGCCAATTGGTACCCGGACGTGGAGTCAAAGGACGAGAAGCCGAAGCAAAGAAGTGGAAGCCAAATAACCGAACAGAAACCAAGCCTAAAAGCCAACTAACCGAAAGGCTGCTACGCCAAAACACCAACTAACCGAAAGGCCGCTACGCCAAAACACCAACTAACCGATAGGCCGCTACGCCAAAACACCAACTAACCGATAGGCCGCGTCGCCTAGAAGCCAACTCACCGAAAGGCCGCTGTGCCGAAAAGCCAAATAACGGACATGACGTTGCCGGGGGCGGGACTTGTCAGCGATTGGTCAAGATCCCCGCGTCCATCACATCACTGGCCGGGGAAGACTGGATCGTTATTTGACTTTTTGGCGCAGCGGCCTTTCTGTAAGTTGGCTTTTAGGCGATGCGGCCTTTCAGTTAGTTGGCGTTTTGGCAGAGCGGCCTTTCGGTAAGTTGGCTTTTAGGCGATGCGGCCTTTCAGTTAGTTGGCATTTTGGCAGAGCGGCCTTTCGGTGAGTTGGCTTTTAGGCATCCCACGCTTTCAGTTAGTTGGCTTTTCGGCTTTGTTTCCGTTTGGTTATTTGGCTTCCACTTCTTTGCTTCGGCTTCTCGTCCTTCGACGTCACGTCCACACACGGGCCAATTGACTGGTCAGATAGCTGTAGCTCTAAACTTAAAAGGCAGGCAGCTACCTGTAGCTTTGCTATCCAGATATTCATTCTAACACACCCGGCTAACCCTGAGCAAGTAGTAACCCAGCCAGCTCGCACATCATCCCCACCAGCAGATCCGCAGGTCTGGACGTATCTGGGTATTTCACATGCTGGGAGCTCAGGATGGCAGCAGACGGGCAGAACAATGGCGCAGCACTAGAGATGCTCTCACAGCGCCAAGATCCAGGTTCAATCCTGACTACGAGTGCTGTCTATTCAGAGTTTGTACGGTCTCCCTGTGATCGCATGGGTTTTCTCCAGGCGTTCCGGTTTTCTCCCACATTCCAAAGACATGCAGGTTTGTAGGCTAATCGGCTTGTGGAAATTGTCCCTTGTATGTGGGATAGAACTAGTGTACGGGTGATTGCTGGTCATTGTGGACTCGGTGGGCTTTTTCCATGCTGTAACTAAATTACACCAAACTATATAATTATCCTGATCCTGGAGAAGCTCTACTGGTCTCACTGACCAATATTTCAGATATTATATCAGATATCATTTTGGGACCCATCATTGTGATTGTGGGTAAACTGCTTGATTCACCCAGTCGGCCCACAAAACCACCAGAGGACTCTGGTTACATTGTGCAGGCTGCATTTTCCAAGATTAACAAGGCTTTTTCTTGAATCTGGCAGCTGTCTTGGCAGCTCAACATTTAAGAGGTTAGGTAAGGTTGACTATATCATTATGTCTCCATTATCGTGAGCTCGAGTATTTTACAGAAGGCTTGTGCAGACCAGGCATTAGGCATAGTATTTTACAGGATAATTAGCTGTACTTAGCTGTACTGTTGGGTGGATCAACTTAAAAAAAAACAGTATCATGAGGTACAATATTCAACGAGAAATATAGAATTAGCGAAGAGAGTTAAATACCTTAAGTGGACACAAAAAGCTGGAGTAATTCAGTGGGTCATGCAGCATCTCGAGAGAGAAGGAATGGGTGACGTTTCGGGTCGAGACCCTGCTTCAGAGTTAAATTCCATCTTGTATTTTCATTACTATGTAATTTGTTTCATTGTGGGTCTATAAATCTTTTGATGTAGGTCCCAAAATCAATAGCTCACTGCCTTCTAAAAACTAACTATATTTGACTGGTCCGTTTCAAACCAACCAATTTTAGCCATAAGCTGGCTTTCAAAATTTCAATGACATCATTGCCATTAGTGGCTCTAATTATCAAACATTTTAGTTGCCTTTGCTACAGGAAATGATCAAATGTAGGATTCAGTTTAGTCTATGAGAACTCCATTTTGGTTTAATGTAGAGATACGGCGTGGATACAGGCCCTACAGCCCACCGAGTACACGATGATCAGCAATTGCCCGTACACTATCCTACTTACTAGGGACAATTTACAAAGGCTAATTAACCTACAAACCTGCTAGTCTTTGGGATGTGGGAGGAAACCGGAGCGTGCGGTCACAGGGAAAATGTGCAATCTCCTTACAGACAGCACATTCAGGCAGGATTGAAGCCAAGTCTCTGGCGCTGTAAGGCAGCAACTTTACCGCTGCGCCACTGTGCCGCACCCCTTCTGAATGAAAACCTGCAGACATTATTGGTCAGCAGGAGCAAGAATGTGAATTGAAAATTAACATTTGGGCAAAACAAAGCACTCTTTCACTTGCTTCACCCATCCATTAGTCACCTTTAATTTCACAATGCAGCCATTTGGATAGGAAAGGTTTAGAGCGATATGGGCAAATCGCGGGGAAACTAGACTGGGTTAGAAGGGGCATCTTGTTCGGCATGGACCCATTGTGCCAAAGGGCCTCCTTACGTGCAGTATGACTCTATGACTCTAATCCCAAAGCCCCTTATTCCATCATGCTCCCTGCCTTTTGAAATTGCAAATTGAAATGGAGTTTAATAGTCTCATCACACAAACAAACCATTTAACCTCACCGAGACTGCACCAATCACCAACCACCCACTAACTAATCCAAAACCAGTCACAATTTATTCTCGACATATTCCCATCACCTGCTTCTCGATTCTACTACTCACCTATACACTAAAGGGAACCTTTCTTGGCCACGTAATGTTAAAATGAGTGATTTGGGATATCCATCCCGAGTCGAAGGGAGATGTTGTCTCCACTCTGCCACATTTATATCAAAGAACTCTGCCTGAGGAGTTCCAGGGTCTTCTCCAATTACAACAAACATAAAATTATAAGCAGTCGGTCAGAAGAATGTGAACAGAATGGTTCCGTTCTGATATTGTGTGTTTTCAAGAACTTCTTTATCAGTTTATTTACAACTTATTTTTCTTCTCGCCCTTGTGACAGTGCTCGGTGCCTTGCGGAGTGGGGCAGCGCCTCCGGGATGTAAAGTGCATCGACAACCTTGGCGACATTGTTGACGATGAAGAATGCAACATGCAGTTGAAGCCTGCCGATACCGAAAATTGTGACAGGGGCCCTTGCGCAAAGAGTTGGTTCCACACAGATTGGAGTCCAAGGGTAAGGAACATTGTTATGTATTTCACATAACTTCAGACTACAATCGTACCATCAGGCAGGTGGAAGACATTTGACTATCACGTTGGTGCTGGTCAATGACAAAGCTAACCAACCTAAATCCCACTCACCAGCACTAAATCTGGAGCCCTGCAAGTCATGGCATTTACCATGCACATCCCCTTGATTTGGGGTATTGAGAACCAGAGGACATAGGTTTAAGGTGAGGAGGGAAACATTCAATAGGAACCAGGGGGCACCTTTCTTACACAAACGGATGTATGGAATGATCTGCTGGAGGAGGTAGTTGAGGCAGGTACTATGATGTTAAAGAAACATGTACATGAATAGGATATGGGCCAAACACAAGCAGATGGGACTAGTTTAGATGGGGTATGTTGGTCGGCATGGGCAAATTGGGGAAGTGCCTGTTTTCACGCTGTATGAATATGCCTCTGTGATTCCATGACTCTATACAACCACTTTGTTCATGTGATGAGAGAACAGCCTCCACCACCCTCACAGGCAATGAGTTCAACATACTAGGCACCCTCTGTTGAAACGTTTTTGCTGATCAACCCCAGTTTTTCCAAATGTACATGAATCCTATCTCTTAGGACTTTCTCAATAATTTCCATACCAGTGAAGGAATGCTCATCGGATGTGTTACCTGACTTATCACTGCAGCTCTTAAAAAAGGAACAACACCACTTATCCACCATTCTTCAGGCATCATATCTGGGGGTAATAAAGGTGCAAAAACCTCTGTCAGAGCCCAGCCAAGTTCCTGATCTCCCACTTCAGAAACCATCAGGATCCTGTTGTGCACAAAATATCCAATGTGCTTTGTGGTAACAATAAATGAATCCATTTTCATAGATTTAGAAGTTGCAATATGCGGCTCTCTATGTTATTACAGTAGAGGATTTATTGTACTTGTGTAAAGTGTGATTTGAATGGATAGCAAGCTTCTCACTGCATCTCGCTACATGTGGCAATAATAAAAATTAAACTATAAACTAAACATCTTGCGGGAGACACATCCCACTTAGCTTTCATATCCTTAGCTTTCATATCCTTTATCCCCTGTCCCAGTTGCAAAAAGAAAAATGGCTTCAATGTGACATGATTATTGTCATTGATAGGTTGCTAATTATTTTAATTTTGTCCTACTGTAGTGTTCTGCAGAGTGTGGGAACGGCATCCAAACGAGGTCATTGGTGTGTTTGATGAATCACATCAGTAGTTTACCTTTAGAAGGCTGTGGAAATGAAAAGCCAGCAGATGTCCAAACTTGCAACATTGGTCCATGCAATGAGAACTTTAGCTGGTTTACTGGGCCATGGAGCCAGGTATGATGCAAATGTATTGAATTAACACATCATGTCAATTGAATTATCACTGAGTATTGGTATCATTAAAAAGTAAAGTGTCGCCACATTCTGATACTTGCTAGAGTCTACCACGTCAGAGTTAGTGAGAAATTCAAAATTCAGCAGGAATCCAACAATTACTCAGTCTTTTAACCAGAGTTGGGAATCAATAACCTGAGGACAGAGATTTAAGGTGCGAGGGGAAATGTAGGGACACGAGGGGCAATTTTTTCACATAAACGGTGGTGGGTATATGGAAAAGGCTGCCAGAGGTGGGTACTATAGCAACGAGCCTAATAGGTATTTTGGTTGGCATGGAGCCGAAGGGTCTATTTCTGTGTTGTATGACTATGGCTCTAATTATGAAACAGATTGCTCCATTTAAGAAGACCCAGAAGAGGATAAAGTCAGCAAAGATGGGAAAGCTGACAGTAATTTACTAGGCTAGTTAAACAAAGCGTGCAGGCTGGACAAAGTAGACCTGAATTGTACTTAGAGCCATCAAGGATTGATCGCAGGGGCCTGGACAGTATGTTGGAACATCACACGCTGGGTAGACACAAAAAGACACAAGGTGTAAAGAGGGGTCTCAAACCGAAACGTCACCCATTCTTTCTTTCCAGAGATCCTGCCTGTCCCGCTCAGTTACTCCAGGTGTACATGTCTATCTTCAGTTTAAACCAGCATCTGCAGTCCCTTCTTACACACCACAGGCTGGATTATGGGCCTGGATATGACACAGAGATGTCACAAGCTGAATCAAAGGGTCTGGACTTTATGTCTAGAATTTGGGTTGGATGAAGAGACATCAAGACTGACCAGAGGAGCACAGATGATACATAGAGACATCACGGGATGGATCAATTAGTTACAGTCTAACTGTGGCTATCTCCATTCTGAACCTACTTGGAACTTAGGCCAAGAATGAAGCTGCATTCTGACCACCTGTCCGTGCAAATCAAGGACATCGAGTTGGCTCCAAAATTTCCAAAAATATTTCCTTCTGCTTACTTAAATTAAGTTATTTTCCCTAAACTCTACGCACAGACAATTTGCACAGATATTTCCCAGCTAATTTGTTGTAACCAGCAGGAACATCCCTATAAAAATGCTGGAAAGGGTTTGTGACCAGTATTTGTGCATTGCCATAGGGTGAATTAATTATAGATGAGCAGGAGAAACCTCACAAAAATGTATCCCTTAAATTTGCTTTATTGTGTTGGCTTGAGGCAACAAATAAACAGAGCCCAGGAGCTGGAGGATGCCATTCAGTTCTTTGAGTAGTATTTGCTGCTGTTCACTGCTGCTTTGTAACTGACTGTCAACCTTGATTCCATAATGCTTACAAGGAACCACATAATCAGAGACCCACACCACTCTGGCCACACTCTAATTTCACTCCTGCCATCAGGAAGAAGGTACAGGAGCCTGAAAACTGGAACATCCAGGTTTAGGAGTAGCTTCTTCCCTACAACCGTTAGGCTATTAAACACTACAACCTCCAAATAGGCTCCAAACTACATAGACATGTGGCATTATTATTGACTTTGCAGTGTTATTGATCTTTTTCAACATATGCGGAACATTTGTTGTTTATTATGGGTTTTACAGACTACTACGTTTACATATCAGTTGTGCTGCTGCAAGTAAGAATCTTGTTGTTCCGTGTGGAGATATTGTGACAATGAACCACTCTTGACTGTGCTTCTGGTCCTTTCCAAGTGCTCGGCAGACTGCAGCAATGGAACACAACTGCGCAGTGTGGTCTGCCTGGAAAAGACCGACGAAACAGTAAAGGTGGCGGAAGACACTCAGTGCTCCCACCTGGTGAGGCCAGCCTCAGAACAGATCTGTCACCTGAGGAAATGTGACGTCAAATGGTACACAACAGAGTGGAGTGCAGTAAGTATAATTATTAAAGGTTCCTGTCTGTGGTGGGTACAGTGTGGCACGGTGGCGCAGCGATAGAGTTGCTGCCTTACAGCACTAGAGACCCGGGTTCGATCCTGACTACGGCTGCTGTCTGTTTGGAGGTTGTACATTCTCCCTGTGACTGCGTGGGTTTTCTCCGGGTACTCCGGTTTCCTCACATATTCCAAAAACGTGCATGTTTGGCTTCTGTAAATTGTCCCTAGTCTGTAGGACAGAACTTGTGTTCGGGTGATCACTGGTCGGCATGGACTCGATGGTCTGAACGCCCTGTTTCCATGCTATATCTAGAGCTATATTAGGGACAATCTTGGCGCCGACCTGTAGGGGGTATGGCTGCCTAGCCTGCAGCTGTCTGTTTTTCATTTATTTTTTCTTATTTTTAGTTAGTTTAGTGTTTTGTTCTTAAGGAGTTCTAGCTTTTTTATGTGTGGGGAGGGGGGAGGGGAAGGGGGAAACTAATTTTCAGGGTCCCTACCTGGTTGGAGATGCAGCTTTTCTCCGGGCTGCACTTTCGACAACAATGGATTCCACAGATTCACCACCCACTGGCAAAATAAATCTCTCTTCATTTCCCTTGTAAAGTATGTCATGTTATGCTGAGGCTGGGCACTCTGGTCCTAAACGCTCCCACTATTGGAAACGTCTCTTCACGTCCACGTTATCTAGGCCTTTCATTATTCTGTGGGTTTCAATGAGACCCCCCCCTCATTCTTCTAAACTCCAGCCAGTACAGGCACAGAGGCCCATGATATAGCTTTGGTTAGGCTGCATTTGAAGAATTGCATACAGTCTTGTCACCCCATTACCAGAAGGATGTGGAGGCTTTGGATAATATGGACAAGATTTACCTGAATGCTGCCTAAATTAATTGTACCATTAGCTACAGGGGGAGGTTGGACAAATTTGGATTATTTTCTCTGAAGCATCAGAGGCTGAGGGGTGACTTGATAGAAGCATATAATATTGTGAGAGAAGAGATAGGGTCGTCAGAATCTTTTTGCCAGTGTGGAAATGCAAGGATGAGAGGCCATAGCACTGTGAAAGGGTTAAAGTTTAAAGGAGATGTGCAAGTTTTTTGCAAAGAGGGTGGTGATCATGAAATGCGCTGCCAGGGGTCATGGTGGAGGAAGATATGACAGTAGCCTTTGAGAGGCTTTTAAATAGGCACACGCAAGGAATGGTCGCATATGTATCTTGTGTGGGCTGATGAGATTAACTTAGCTTGGCATCATGTTCAGATCAGACATTGTGGGCCGAAGGACCCGTTCCTTTCCTATACTTTTCTATGTTCTATGTTCCACTCATCTGCAGGGTGATATATAAATTACAATTAAAAGTCTATCTTTTACCAAAGTTGCAATATTCTAAATGAGAGGTTACAGTTATTAATCCAAGTAGCAAAACACAGTGCAGTTTCAGAACTAAAAACATTTAGAAGAGTGAAATGTTTACTACAGGTACAAGGCTGTACAAGAGCAGAATAGATGAAATAAAAGATCTACACAAGACTGATTTTGATAAATACCAAAGCAAAGAGCGCTTGTACCAAAGGGCTGATTGTCACCTACCACTGGAAATGGTGCTCTCTTTGAAGGCAATTCCCATAAATAACTCCCCATTTACAGGCAATTACAGCCAGTATGAACACCAAATGCCGTAATGCTCGGCCTTCTTAAGCATCAGCTGCAATAAAGGGTCTTTTCAAGCCCTTGTATGAAGCAATTGTTTTATTGAATTACCTGTTGAATTCTTCCAAATTTGAATGAAAGGAAGCTCTCACATTACATTGTGAAATGTTACAAAACACTACATGCCATTTACTGGTAGGCACAGTGGTGTAACTAGTAGGATTGTTGTCTCATAGCACCGATAACCCAGTTTAATTCTGACCTCCAGTGCCACCTGAGCAAAATTTGCATATGCTCCCCGTGATCGTGTGGGTTATACCCCCCAGTACTCCAGTTTCCTCTGACATACTAAAGACATGAAGATTGGTAGAATTACTGGCCCTTATAAATTGTCTCTGGTGTGTTGTTGAGAGATAGAGTCTAACGAGGCGATGGGAATGTAGGAAGAATTAAATGGGATTGTTGTAAAGGACTTACAGTGCCCTCCATAATGTTTGGGACAAAGAACCATCATTCATTTACTCCACAGTATGAGATTTCCAATAGAAAAAATCACATGTGGTTAAAGTGCACATTGTCAGATTTTAATAAAGGTCATTTTTATACATTTTGGTTTCACCATGTAGAAATTACAGCAGTGTTTATGCACAGAGCCCCATTTCAGGGCACCATAATGTTTGGGACACATGGCTTCCAGGTGTTTGCAATTGCTCAGGTATGTTTAATTGCCTCCTTAATGCAGGTATAAGAGAGCTCTCAGCACCTCGTCTTTCCATCACCTTTGGAAGCCTTTATTGCTTTTTATCAAAATTGTGCCAATGAAAGTCAACAAAGCCATTATGAGACTGAGAATCAAGAATAAAACTGTTAGAGACTGTTAAAGCCAAACCTTAGGCTTACCAAAATTAACTGTTTGGAACATCATTAAGAAGAAAGAGAGCACTGGTGAGCTTACTAATCGCAAGGAGACTGGCAGGCCAAGGAGGACCTCCACAGCTGATGACAGAAGAATTCTCTCTATAATAAAGAAAAATCCACAAACACCTGTCCAACAAATCAGAAACACACTTCAGGAGTCAGGTGTGGATTTGTCAATTGTTCAACTGTCCGCAGAAGACTTCATGAACAGAAATACAGAAGCTACGCTGCGAGATGCAAACCACTGGTTAGCTGCAAAATAGGATGGTCAAGGTACAGATTACCAAGAAGTACTTAAAAGAGCAACCACAGTTCTGGAAAAAGGTCTTGTGGACAGATGAGGTAAAGGTTAACTTATATCAGATTGATGGCAAGAGCAAAGTATGGAGGAGAGAAGGAACGGCCCAAGATCCAAACATACCATCTCATCTGTGAAACACGGTGGTGGGGGTGTTATGGCCTGGGCATGTATGGCTGCTGAAGGTACTGGTTCACTTATCTTTATTGATGATACAACTGCTGATGGTATTAGCATAATGAATTCTGAAGTGTATAGACACATCCGATCTGCTCAAGTTCAAACAAAAGCCTAAAACTCATTCTATAGCAAGACAATGATCCCAAACATACTGCTAAAGCAACAAAGGAGTTTTTCAAAGCTAAAAAATGGTCAATTCTTGAGTGGCCAAGTCAATCACCCGATCAGAACCCAATTGAGCATGCATTTTATATGTTGAAGAGAAAACTGTAGGGGACTAGCCCCCAAAACAAGTATAAGCTAAAGATGGCTGCCATACAGGCCTGGCAGAGCATCACCAGAGAAGACAACCAGCAACTGGTGATGTCCATGAATCGCAGAATTCAAGCAGTCATTGCATGCGAAGGATATGCAACAAAATACTAACCATGAATACTTTCATTTACATGACATTACTGTGTCGCAAACATTATGGTGCCCTGAAATGTGGGGTACTATGTATAAACACTGCTGTAATTTCTACATGGTGAAACTAAAATGTATAAAAATGGCCTTTATTAAAATCTGATAATGTGCACTTGAACCACATGTGATGTTTTCTACAGAAGCAAATAAATAAATGATGGGTCTTTGTCCCAAACATTATGGAGAGCACTGTATTTGATAGTCAGTAGAGTTGCATTGTGCAGAAATGTTTGTTTCAGGGCTGTAGCACTCATTGACTTTACGACTATATCAATGTGGAAATTTGACTCCGGTGGCACAGTGGCGCTGTGGTAAAGTTGCTGTTTTACAACACCAGAAACCCGGGTTTGATCCTGACTACGGGGGCTGTCTGCATTGAGTTTGTACGTTCTCCCTGTGATCGTGTGGGTTTCCTCCGGGTGCTCCAGTTTCTTACCACATCCCAAAGACGACGTGCAGATTAATTGGCATCTGTAAAATTGTCCCTAGTGTGTAGGATGGAACTAGTGAACAGGTGATCAATGGTTGGCATGGACTCGTTGGGCCGAAGGGCTTGTTTCCATGTTATATTACTAAATTAAATTAAATTACTCAGAATCTGTTGGGGAGAATGTTCTTTTCTCAGTACCTGTGTTAGAAGATGAACATAATTTGCCCGGCACACATTTCCATCTTACTCCAGCCAGGTTTTATTTTTCAGTGCTCTAAATCATGTGAAAGTGGCTACCGGGTTCGGGAAGTTCGATGCCTTGCCGATGACATGACACAAAGCGACAATTGTGATTCCTTCCTAATGCCAGATGATAAAGAAATTTGCAATACCCACACATGTATACCAGAGATAGGTATGATATATTTCCGTAACCTTTATAACCAATTTTTTTGTGTAAATTTATTTGTTAAAATACAATTGTTGTGCCTTTTTCAGTGAACTTGTTGCTCCATCTATATACTGTGTATGACTAAAAGTCTCATAATGTATGAATGTTTGTATGTTCACGAAATACAGCCAAAACGGTACACGATAGCGCTACAATTTTAGGCCCCCCTTACTCACCATTCACCGTACTTTCTACCGCGAACGGCACAGCGCTCCCACTTGCCGGGCCCATTACCTGTGCGAGCACAGTTGTAGGAGTGTTGCCGGGCCCACTATCCGCGCGTGCGCAGTTGGAGGGTTGCCGGGCCCGCCGCCATTTTCAGATTGCCGTTTTGACTGCCGTCATAACGGGAATGTCTGGCGTCACACTGGGGACCCAAGTATTTTATAGCCCCCCGGGCCCGGCGGCGGTGCACCTGCGCAGTGCGCTCCTGGCCCGTCAGCTGCACCTGCGCAGTTGGGGGAGGGTTGCCGGGCACGGTATCCGTGCGTGCGCAGTTGGGTGAAGGTTTTCGGGCCCGACGCAATTTTCACATCGGGGACCCATGGGTCGTCTAGTATATTAAGAAATATTTATATAATATATGTACCTAGGAAAATCAATAGCTTAGCACTAAGAAAAATAATGCTACATGATCCAATGTGGATTTTACATGGAATACACTATGTTGGAGATTGGATAGGCTGGGATTGTTTACCCTGGAGCAAAAGTGGTTTAGGGGTGACCTTTTAGAGGTTTAGAATATCTGAGGGGATTGCATAGCGCAGATAGTCACAGTCTTTTTCTCAGGGTAAGGGAGTCTAAAACTGGACTACATAGATTTAATGGCGATGGCGGAAAGATTTAAAAGGGACATGTTTTTTGTACAAAGGGTGGTGGGTATATGGAACCAACTGCCAGAGGAGATGGTAGAAACAGATGCAATAACAATGCTTAATAAAAAATGTGGATAGCTACATAGTTTCGAGGAATATGGGTCAAACACAGGTAAGAGGGATTAGTTTAGATAGGCATCTTGGTCGGTGTGGAAGAGTTGAGACGAAGAGCCTAATTGCATGTTCTGTGAATGTATGAATCAATGGACTGTGCATATCTGAATGTAATCCATGCAAGTGTGCCTAATCTTCACCCTGCCTCAGGTATACACCTGAAGAGGTCACTGTACTTGCTCATGAAGACATAAAAAGCTCAAAACACCACACTAGAACTTTCATGGAGCTCTCTCAATACATTACAAGCACAAAGCAGTAGTTTGTTGCTTTTGTTACCTAAAGAGGTACAGCTGATCTGGGAGATCTGTTTGGACTGCAGATTGGTCAAACGCCTTCCAAAATATGACCACCAGGGGTGCCGGGGAGATGGACAGCCCTGCCGGCGGTCTGTTCGTTTTTTCATCTTTTTGTTATTTTTAGCGTTTGTTAAAAGTTTGTTTTAATGTACTTTGGTTTGTTTTATATGGGGGGGAGGGGACCGGGGGAAATTTTTTTTCAAGTTCCTACATTCCCGGAGATGTGATCAATTTTTGGATCGCATTCTCCGGGCTCTGCGGCCTACCATAGCTGGAGGCCTCCTCGGACTGTCGTGAGCCCTACCGCGGGGTGCAAACTTAACATCGGAGCGGATCCCTTGCCTGGGATCGCTCCAACTGTGGCCTGTGGACTTACCATCAAGAGCTCGCAGTCTCGGGAGAGGCCGAGTCAGGACCTCCAACGCCGCAGAAGGTTCGACCAGCCCCGACGCGAGGTTCGATCGCCCGGCACGGGGGAGCTGACAACCCCCCAATGCAGGAGCTGAACGCCTCGACGCGGAGTGCCCGAACGCCGCCGGCTACGGGAGTCAAGACCGTACCGTCAATGGAGGGCTCGAGGTCCCCGACCGAGGAAGAAAAAAAGGAAGGACTTGAAGTTTATTTCGCCCTCCATCACAGTGAGGAATGTGCAGGAGTCACTGTGGTGGATGTTCATGTTAAAATGTGTTTTTGAGTGATCTGTTGCTTTTAATTGTATGGCTCACCTGGCCAGTGAAATTCCTCATATGTTGCAAAACATACTTGGCAAATAAAATATGATTCTGATTCTGAAATTTAAGAGGCATCTTAAACAAACAGTGAGAGTTTTTTGCAGCATTTAGCATCTGAAATGCTCATTCTCTGACTGGAGAGGCTTGACCCGAAACATCACCTATCCACGCTCTCCAGACATGCAGATTAACCAACATCTGCAGTTCTTTGTTGCTACAGGAGACAATCTTATCCACTTTAATAGGATGGAGAGGTGGCAGCACCTCAGGCACAGGGAGAAACCAGAACTGCTGGGTCCCCACGAGTGCAGGTGGTCATTGACTGCACCCATGATGCTAGATAGGATCCTAATAACAAACTAGACCATATTATGCCAAAACCCTGCCCAGTCCATCATCGGCTCTGACCTCCCTTCCATCGAGCGGATCTATCGCAGTCGCTGCCTCAAAAAGGCTGGCAGTATCATCAAGGGCCCACACCATCCTGGCCACACACTCATCTCCCCGCTAGGATGGTATGCCAATAATCAAATGGAGGAGCACAGATAACACACAATATTCCCTGATATTCTGCTTTCCTACACTGATCGTAACATATGAAAGAATAAATCTCAAGTCAAGCCATGAGTGTTTAATTGTCATAGTAATGGTCAATGCAAGCAATGAAATTCTTAATTGCAGCATCATAACAGGAATGTCATTACAATATATATGAACAATATGTAATAAACAAAAAATCCGTACATTAATAACCACAGTACTAATGAAAATATAAACCCAAATATTCATACAACCAAAGACTTCAGAGAAGTTTACAGTAAAGGTTAGTATTGTGTAGTGTTCAAGAGCCTGATGGCTGTTGGAAAGAAGCTATTCTTGAACCTGGTGGTTTTCAGATGCCTATACCTTTTTCCTGATGGTAGGAGTGAAATGAGAGTGTGGCCAGGGTGGTCCTTCATGATGTGTCTCAAGAAGACCTGAAACGTCACTCATCCCTTCTCTCCAGAGCTGCTGCCTGTCCCGCTGAGTTACTCCAGCTTTTTGTGTTTATTTTTGGTCCTTGTTGATATTGGCTGCCTTATTGAGGCAGCACATCCAAGATATTTCTTTGATGGTGGGGAGGTCAGTAGCAGATATTCACCAGGCATTGTCTATCAATCTCTGTAATCTCCTTCGTCCCTGGACGTTCCAGTTGCCGAACCTTGCCGTGATGCAAGCAGTAATATGCTCTCTCGCGCACAGGACCTATTTTACACCCCTCTTTCTGGGTGTGGAAGCACAAGATAATATTTGTCAATATATCGAATCTTCTCAATCTTCTAAACAAAAGGCATTGATGGGCTTTCTTTATGATTGCATCAATGTGATCTTTTTACAGATATGGCTTAGTGAAATATTCTTAGGTTTCCTGCGAAGTAGTATCTCATTTGAAGAAATCTGACCTCCACATAAAATACGCTTTCTGTGGCGCATCTCCAGACTGCAACCTTTAAAATCTTTGAATGCTTTGGACTTGCTGTTCTACTTGACAATGGCTATCCAACAATGTAGCTAATGCAGCAGAGAGCAATGCACATCGCCCTCAGATCGGACTTGCAATAGTTAAGGATGTGCCTGGAGGGACTTGTATTTCAGGCCAGTAAATTCCACACTCACCAGTGATGGGAAATCACTCATGAAACGCCGGGTATGTTTCTTTTTAGACCAAGATAAAATCAACTAGGTCAAGATGCACTGGGGAAGAACTGATGAAACCTGAGTAGCAGTAAAATTATCACATTTCACTCTGTTCACAATAATCGCAAGTGATTCGATGTGTTATCATACTTTATTGCCTTCTCTTGGGTCTCATGGGTCCACTCAGCCCACTTGATATCCCTCTTTGCATATATGCCACTGATAATGACTTCCGTGTTCCATAAGGTGAATTTGGATGTTCTCTCCCTCGCCATTATAGCCTGTGTCCCCTGCATTACTGCCACAAGTGTATGTTGTCGTTCTCCCACACCCTGGGGAGTGTATACTTCTGTGAGGGTACATCTCGCAAGGTGAGATGTCAGAAGCAGCATTCAGTTGAGCCTGGCTCCATTGGAAAATGTGCAGGATCTATTTTACACCCCTCTTTCTGGGTGTAAAAACTATAACTGTTTCAGATTTCATTTTGGCAAATTTCATCAGAATCAGCATTAGTGTTAAATGCAATGACAATTTAACAGACCATAAAAGGCTTCAATCTATTTTTTATGTCCATCTGAGCAAAGTCTGTTCATTATCTATCTTCATAGACAAAAAGAAGTAATCGAAGCAAGCAGCCCAATATCATCTTGCAAATTAATTCATTCTATGTATGTCTCATGACATTTCATCCTAAGTAATGAATGTCATAATGACAGTTTTTACAACGTTCTCAAAGTCCAACTTCGATAGCCATTAATTATCGGAGATGATTTGAAGGTATAGCCTAACGCACTCACGACACACAAAAGACAGCAAAGATGAATCTTCCAGACATCGTTTCTTGATTAATTGCCATGTTATTGAAGTAATACAAAACAAAGAAATAACTCATAACTTTCCGTTCTTAATCGCTGTTCTATTCACGGTCATATAAATCACATAAAAGCTTCTTCTTATAAAGGTATGTCGTCTCATAACATGTGTGTGTCGTGATCATGGTAGAAAACTATTTCCACTCATTCTCCTACACCAAACTGAAACTTCTAATCTGCGAGCCTGTGCCAGACTCCTCTAACAAAAGAACACACCCCCACTATGTATCAAATTCCACCTACAAAAATGCAGGCAGTTAAAAACTAAAACTAAAGATATCAGACATGATAATAATACTGACTTAAGCTTAATGGCTCCTACAAATGTGGTCCTTGAAGCATATGTTAAAACAATCACTAGCATTGTGGCTCAAGATTAGAGAACCTGCAGAAGATTAAGACCATTTTCTCTTTAAAAATGCCTTCACAAATATCATGGATCAAGAACTCGCTGAGTTGTGAAGAGAAAAAGATAGATTTCCATTCTCAAAGTTACTGCAAAAATAGACCTTTGTCTATTATTATTTCCCCCAGCCATGAATTTGTTTTCAGGACAACCAATGTCAAAGGTCCAATCTGCCCCACTCCCCTGATACACATGAAAGATCAGTGCTTGCACTAGCATGAGGCAGCATGGTGGCACAGCGGTAGAGTTGTTCCCTTACAATGCCAGAGACCCAGGTTCAATCCTGATAATGGGTGCGATCTGCACAAAGTTCATACATTCTCTCTGTGACTGTGTGGGTTTTCTCCAGGTGCTCCGGTTTCCTCCCCTACTCCAAAGGTTTGTAGGTTAATTGGCTTCAGTAAAATTGTAAGTGGTCCCCAGTGTGTAGGTTAGTGCTAGTGTATGGGGTGATTGCTGGTCGAGGCGGAATCGGTGAGCTAAAGAGCCTGTTTCCACGCCGTATCTGTAATGCTATCTCTATATCTCATATGAATGGTATTTGGTCAGTTTCCACATATTCATTGTTAAAAATGCTGTCTCATTTGTTTAAAACCACATGCACTTTGCAGAGTATCCGAAGAACACTGCCAGCGAAAACATTGAGGTTAACAATCTGAAATATGAGGAAGGCTGGCTTTCAAACAATAGAAGCTCAAGCAGAGATTGGTATCTGGAATTGACGGAGCATAACAAATATGTGGAAAGATCTCCAAGCTTCAAAATGTGACAGCTAGGATGATGGAAAAGAGGTGTATTGGCAGCTGAGGGTGAGAATTTTCAGAAGATCCCAATTCTAAAAGGGGCTCCACCCTGTTTTATCAAATGCCCTGAATTCCAGTGGTCAGAAACAGGCTAATTATTAGCCAACATTCCTCACTTCAAAGGGTTATGTACAACTCAGGATTAGGCACCACACTCAACAGAGTTCTCTTCTGCTAAGTGCTGGCATGAGTTACAAGGAGGCCTTGCTAAATTCCCAAAGGTGGCTATGACAAACTGTTAAACAGAAACTTAGAAGTCTCTCTCTTCCACCCTTCCTGGACCTTGGAAGATCGAAGGCTATTTTTACCGCACTTATGAAAGATTCAGGCTGATTACTTTGATTCACAGTGGGAACCTAGCCTTAAGATTAATGAGTTCAGTATTTTTTGCAATGAAAATAATCTACCTGCTGTCTTGTGGTACTTCATTGGCATGTGTTAGGTGATAGAATGGTCATTTTATTTTTGCTGGAAAGGCTTACATATAACTTCTTTGATATCAGCCTTAAACCTGAAACATCAGTCCATGATTATTTGCTCAATAATTCCTCGTGGAGTAGCTACCCTTCTTTGACAGGTAAAATGGACCTTGAAATCCCACGGCAATCTCCTGCCACAACTGAAGCTTCAAAGAAAATAACTGGCGGCTTTGATTTTTCAGCCACATATAACTATTTCCACAGGAGTTATGCTGATCAGTTCTCAGTTTATTGCACCCCCACAGACTTTCATAACCGAGCTGAATGCGAGACTGACAATCATAAGGGCGTTTACTCTTTGACATAGAAAGGATAAGCCTGAAAGCAATCATTTTCATTCAGATGTCAAGTAAAAAATTACGACTTTTCTGCAGCACAGAAACTGATTGTAAACCTTTGCAAAATATTTTGGTATGATTTAGTAATTAGAAAACAAGAGATTGCTGGGCTCATCTCCAATTACTATTTATGAAATAATGATGTTTTAGTAATTTATATTTGACCTCACAAATGTGTTTATGCTTGGTCATAAAAATTTAAGAGTCAAGAGCGTCTAATTGTCATCTGTACCGACAACAGAGCAGTGATTTTTTTTATTTGCAAAAGCCATGACCACAATAATATATAATAACAAAACTAATTCAATAAATTAGTCACCATAATACTAGTGCAAAAAATCCATAGTCTTTAATGCAACCAAAACAATCCATAGAAGTTAATTGATGAGGTTAGTGTTGTGTAGTATTCAAAAGTTTGATGGTTATTGGAAAGAAGCTATTCTTTAACCTGCTGGCCACGGTTTTCAGATTCCTATATCTCCTTCCTGATGGTAATAGTGAAATAAGAATGATGCGGGTCTTTGATGCAATTTTGAGGCCTCATCTCCTATAGATCCTTTCAATGGTGTGGAGGTCAGTGCCTATTCGAAGTGCCAACTCAGATTGTAATGTCAGTCAATATACTCTGAACTGTATATCTGTAAGAATTCAAGAGAGTATTTGTCGATATACCGACTCCTCAATCTTCCGTTGAGGCATTAATGGGCTTTCTTTGTGATTGCTTAAATGTATCACTCAATGCTGTTTTCCTTTTAGATTAATAGGTGCCCTACAATTAGATTCAAGTCCTTACATAGAAATATTAAACCAGACCTTCCTTCCTGCTGTTTTACAGCTGAGCTACGAGGCCTGGACTGTAGCATCTTTGATGCAATCCTGCATGGGAAACCCTCTCTCATTTGCCTACTTCCATTGCCCCACCCGCTGTGAATATACACTCACTTATGATAGTCATCAAACAGATAAGCCTCAATGTCTGGATTAGTTGCATTTGATGGGACCATTATGCTCAATATGGACTAGGTAGCAGTGGGCTGCTGCAATCCTTCCAATGAAAATAATGCTTTTGGCGAGGGAAGCCTGAGATTTAGACCTAGGAACGATGAACAATAAAGAAACAGCAACATTTCCAAGGCATTTCCACTGAGACTATATTCAAGAGTGCCAGGTTTTGGAGCCATTTTCAAAGTCCAATCTGCAGCTGGCCATAAAGGCCCGTTACAGCCAACGTCTCCGTCTCCGTTTCTTTCAAGGTTTCACTTAGTTCTGGGGTGTTACTACAGCCAAGACATTGTTTGTTGTTTAACCTTGGACCTATCCAATACTCGCAACTATTTCTTGATATCACATGGGGAGAAATTAATTCCCTGAAAACCACCTTCTGTGATGGTGGGAATTTCAGGAGGAAGCCAAGATGCATCCTCTGCCTGACACTTGAATGCTTCAGCTATCATTGAGGATGAGGAAACCTTTAGAGGCTATTCCTCCCAGTATTTGTTTCCCTGTCCACCACCATTCATATATGACATTTCTGCAGAGCTTTGTGTTGATCTGTTGCCCATGAGATCAGTGACCTCTGCCTATTACATGCTGCTTTTGCTGTTTAGCACACGTGTGGTGTTGTCTTGCAATTTCACCAGGTTGGCACTTGCTTTTTCGACATGAACTTGACTGATGACCTGGATGTTGTCCAAAGGTTAGATTCACATAGCAGGCAAAAAGCAACGAATGCCCCCTCGACTACAACAAGCAAGTGTTGTCAGTCCTGCTCAAGCCGTTTAGTCCAGATTGGACTGCATCATTTTGAGACCAATTGTTAGTGTAATTGAACCTGTAATTTAAATCATATCCACGTACACCCTGGCCTCATTCATATCTCCCAGCAGACTTGTAAATTCAGCTCACATTGCATTGGTCCATGGACCTGGCTGGGTGGAGGCAGGGGAGATGGTAATACTCAAGCCAAAACTGGTAGAATCTACCTCGTAAGAGATTTAGCCCTATCTGGCACCATCTCATGGTAGTGCAATGGTTGTGAGCATCAGGCACACGTCCTGAAGTTACAGCAAGATGCCCGCAAGAACCATGAGACATGAAAGTGAATTGAGGAAAAACTGGAACTGGCTGGAGTGCATTGTACCAGTAAGATACAAACGAGCTGAATGGCCTTCTTCTTCAGTATGCCCTTGATCTGTATTGTAATCTTACAGTCATTTTATGGCCTTTTGGTCCCATGTTTAGTGTATGCGGGAAAGCAAAACAAGCTGAAGATCTCTATAGATCCAAGTGACATGAATAAGGTGCTGAAGAGGAACCATTATCAATAAAAACTATTGAAGACAACATGCCCAGTATGAGCTGAGCAAAATCCTTCAGTCTTGATGGATACCAAGAATGGATATTGGCTTGTTCAACTTGACAGGAAGAATTTGTTTCGAATAACTTCCAATACATCTTTTGGGAAATATTGGAGGGGCACCCATGAGCAAAAATTCCAATAAATCAAATTAAAGATGATAATACAGCCAGTTATATGCGACTTCATGGACCAAAAAAGCTGACATAACTCACAGATGCCTCAGATAAGTTTATAAAAACAGCAACCATGCAAGATGGGCAACCAATAGCACACGCATGAGGAGCCCTGATTGTTACCCAGACATGATATACTCTGAAGAAGGGTCTCGACCAGAAACATCACCCATTCCTTCTCTCCAGAGATGCTGTTACTCCAGCATTTTGTGTCTACCTTCGATTTAAACCAGCATCTGCAGTTCTTTTCTACACATGATACACTCAAATTGTAAAGTAGCTGTTGCCTGCTACATGTGGGCTTGAAATATTGAACCTGTATCCACATTGGAAGTAAAAACTATGCAGACAGATCACATACCTTAAAGTGATTGTAATGAATCTCCAGTAAGCTTAAAGGATATATGATACTCAGAATGTCTTACTATCTAGATGAACAACACAGACACTCTTCCATCTGTATCTTACTACAGAAAAGACAGATTGTAGACACATGGAACTGCAGATGCTGGTTTACACTGACGATAGACACAGAATGCTGGAATAGGGTCTCAGAGGGGCAGGCAGCATCTCTGGAGAGAGGGAATGGGTGATGTTTCGGGTTGAGACCCTTCTTCAGACTGAGAATTAGGGGAGAAGGAGTCATAGAGATATGGAAAGGGTAAGGTGTGAAAACACAGATCAAAGGGGGTGATCAAGGAAAATGTAGAATGGTTCATTGTTAGCTGTGGATAATCCTTCTCTCTAGAGATGCCGCCTGTCCCGCTGAGTTACTCCAGCATTCTGTGTCAATCTTTGGTGTAGACACAATGGAATTGGAGAAGGTGAATATGCTGAAGGATCCCACTATTGCAAAGCAGTTTATGGAGAAGCCACAGTAAGGCACATCACTTCATATTACCTCAATTAAGGCACATCAATTCAGTATTGTCTCCAATTGTCCTGACCCTGATGGTAAAATAAACAGCCGGAGCTCTCAAACAGTCCTTCCCTGTACTTCCACATTCTGGATGAGTTCTATATTTCTCAGAGGCGAGAGAGTAGTGGTCTCAAAGTCCTCGAAGAGAAATGCACATCCAGCCTGGGAACGAAGGGCAGTTTGTGGGAAAACTCATGAAGCACTGTACTGCCCAAGGATAAACACAGAAATCAAAGACTATACAAAATTGTGATGGTTGCAGATCTATGGACATACCCAGCAGAGGGAACCTATGCGTGGACATTGGGGGGTTCAATAGACCTCTTCATAGCTGAGGCTTAAAAACCACTTGGTGATTGTCAATTGTTTTGCAACTTACAGAACAATGTGTAGATCAAGTTACTGAAACCTCAAGTACTTGAAAGCCCGGAATGTGGCCACCCTCCATCTTGGAAATGCCGTCGACTGAAAAGTTTGACTTATTATTTATTCAAACACATCCTCAGATGTCCCTTACAAGCTGAAGAGTAATTTTGTCAGATGTTGTGTTTCGGGCAAGGTTGCAACAGGCAATGGCCCCGAATTTGCTGCAGGTGAGTGGTCAAAGTTAGTGGCTAGGTGGCAATTGACCCATAGAATATCATCTCCGCACCATATAGAATCCTACCAGAGAAAGCTGTAAGAACTGCCAAGTCACTTCTGAGAAAGGGAAAGCAAGAGTAAATAGACACATGGATCATGAAAATATATCAATGCCCGTCCCAAATGATCTGTCGAACCGGAACAACATTGCCAACAGCTGCAACATTACTGAAGCATGAACTTCCAGCTGGAATGTGTGATGGGAGGGAGGAAGAGAGGGACAGAAAGGAGGTCACGATCCAAGTTAAAAACAATTATCTGGGACTGACCCATGACACCAACAAGAACGAAGGCAGAAAGTTGCACTCATCAAGGAACGAGTACAGTCCTGTGAAGGAAAAGGCCAGGGAAAATGCCACATGCCAAATGGAATAGGAATCATCTGAAAAAAGCTGCAGGAAAGGTGCAGAAAATTAAGGCCAACGAGCAGCTAAAATGGGATGCGCCACATCTCTCATCCAGACCATAATGAACAGTAGCCAGTGATGTCTAGAAATGGGGGAGTTTTTCTCCAGCACCGAGGAGAGAATTGCTCTTGACTGGGGTGAACTGTGGATTTTACACTGGAGTAGAAATGTATACATTACCACCGGGTGGTGCCGTCAGCGATGGCAGCCTCGCCAACAGTCTGTGTTTTTTTGTCTATTTTCTTATTTTTAGTGTGTTTTAAAAGTGTGTGTTAATGTTCTCTGGTTTGTTTTATGTGAGGAGTAGGGGAGGGGTCGAGGGAAACTTTTTTTCAATCTCTTACCTTGCTGGAGATGCGATTGCATCAGGGGGGAATCTCAGCTCCCCGCGCCGGGCGATCTACCCCGGGTCGGGGCTGATCGAAACTTTCTGCGACTGGAGCTTCCCGACATCGGTCTCTACCCGAGACTGCGAGCTCGTCGATGTTGGAATCCGTAGGCCGCAGTTGGAGCATTGATCCCAGGCAAGCGATCGCAGGCTCCGATGGTAAGTCCACGTCCCCGCAGTGGGGATCAAAGTCAGTCCTGAGCAAGGCCGCCATGCATGATGTTATGATGTTAGGCTGCAGAGTGACCAGAGATACGATCCGGAAAACAATCGCATCTCCAGCAAGGTAAGAGATTGAAAAAAAGTTTCCCTCGACCCCTCCCCTACTCCTCACATAAAACATACGGGGGGTGATTAGTGTGTGTGGGGGGGTGATTAGTATATGTACGACACTTCCCCCCCCCCCCCCCGTAACTGCGCGTTGAGGGGACGGGACCCAACGGGTCCCACTTGGTCTAGTATATATATATTCAATTAAATTCAATTAAATTCAACTTTATTGTCATTGCACAAATACGAGTACAGGTACAACGAAGTGCAGTTTAGCGTCTGGTCATAGTGCAAGATAGTAGAAATAAAATTAAAAATACAAAATAAAAATACAAATAAAAATAAAAATACTGGTTAACAATGTGTGGACTGTGGATGAATTAAACTGGTACATAGGCAAATAAATGTATACAAATGGGAGAGTCTAAAGATAGCTAGCGACGGGACTGTGAGTTCAGCAGTGTAATGGTGTTATTGAAAAAGCTGTTCCTCAGCCTGCTTGTGTGAGACCTGAGGCTCCTGTACTGCCTCCCTGATGGGAGGAGGGCAAATGGTTAGGGTGAGAGGGGTCCTTGATGATTTTCCCGGCCCGTCTCAGACACCGTTTGCAGTGGAGGGCATCCATGGCAGGGAGCGGGGCACCGATGATGTGCTGAGCGGTTTTCACCACCCGTTGCAGCGCCTTCCTGTCAGCTGTTGTGCAGCTGCTGTACCATACCGTGAAGCAGGTGGTCAGGATGCTTTCAGTGGTACAGCAGTAGAAGTTGGACAGGATCTGGGGGGACAGGTGAGCTTTCTTAAGCCTCCTCAGAAAGTAAAGGCGCTGCTGCGCCTTTTTGATCAGTTTGGTGGTATTGAGGGACCAGGACAGATCCTCTGAGATATTTACCCCGAGGAATTTGTAGTCGGAGACGCGCTCCACCTCAGTCCCGTTTATGTGGATGGGGGTATGTCTGCCACCTCAGGTCTTCCTGAAATCAACGATGATTTCCTTTGTCTTCTTAGAGTTGAGGACGAGGTTATTATTGGCACACCAGGCTGCCAGGTTCTGGACCTCATCCCTATAGGCTATATATATGTATATGTGTGTGTGTGTGTGTGTGTGTGTATATAACTGAACTTTTTTTTTGTTGTTTATCATATTGTTTACAGTGTACTATGTTTATATATTCTGTTGTGCTGCAGCAAGTAAGAATGTAATTGTTCTATCTGGGCCATATGACAATAAAACACTCTTGACGCTTCACTAGTGTGTGGGGAGTAGATGAGAAAGTGGGATAACATAGAACTAATGTGTGAAAGGGCGATCGATGGCCAGAGTGGATTCACTGTGCCCAAGGGCCTGTTTCCATGCTGTATATCTAAACTAAATAAACAAAATTAGAAATGACATTCAGTGGGACACTTATAAGCCCCATATTTTGGCTGAGTGTAACCAAAATCAAGCCTCACTTCATCCATCACATTAAGCTTTCCAAAAAGCAGTTAAAAGCAAAACTCCAACTTTCTAAACGGTGAAGGGAATAGGAAAATGTAGTGGCCACACACACACTGAAGAAAATAAATAGACAGAGACACAAGAGACTGCAGATGCTGGCATCTTGGGCAAAAAGCAAACAGTTGGAGGAACTGAGTGGGTCAGGCACCAGCTGTGGAGGGTGCGGACAGTTTTGGGTTGGGTGCCCTTCGTTGTAGTTAAGCATTTAGATCTGTCGATTAAGCCTTCAAGAATGATTTTTATGCTGAAAAATGTGGTGGCTCCTCTTGTCTTTCATTTACGTCATTGAGAGAGAGTCATTCCAAAAAGATATATGCAAAGTACTCTTTAAGGGATTGACTTTTGTCTGACTATTGAACTAGTTTCCAGTTCAGTTCCTGCCTGCTGTTTACTAAAACTTAAAACTACTTGCTCCTGAGCACCTTCCCGAGCTACCATTCCCTTCATAATTAATGTCTCTGTCAAGTCTGACCTAATAATCAGGCCTACCTTTTAAATCTTACTCTATTTTAGTTTAGTTTGGAGATACAACGTGGAAACAAGTTCTTCGGCCCACCAAGTCCTCGCCGATATCCTACACACTAGGAACAATTTACAGAAACCAATTAACCTACAAACCTATATATCTTTGGAAGGTGGGAGGAAACCGGAGCACCCGGAGAAAACCCACATGGGCACAGGGAGAATGTACAAACTCCGTACAGACAGCACCCGTAGTCAGGATCGAACCCTGGTCTCTGGTGCTGTAAGGCAGCAATTCTACCGCTGTGCCACTGTGCTGCCCCATTCTTGCTCATGTTCCTGCTCGTAGTATTGAACTATATAGATAGTACTGGGAGAGCCCTGAGGTATATATCCCCGAGCCTGGGTACAATAAAGCCATAATGTTGTGGTGAGGCTCAATATTTTATTCTTGTGAAACGGATTATATAATTGTCCATTGTTAGTATGTTCAGGGTGCTTGCAAGCAACTCACATTTTTTGCACACTTGGATTGTTTTCTGTGGATCGTCAGAAGCTGAGGGGACACAGAGGTTTATAAAATTATGAGGGGCAAGGATAGGGGAGACAATCAGAATCCACTTCCCAGGGTGGAAATGGTAAAGAAATGGTAAAGGGCATTGCTTTAAGGTGAGAGAGGCAGAGTTTAAAGAAGATGTGTAGAGGAACTTTTTTACACAGTATTGGTTGTCTGGGACCAGCTGCCAGGGATGGTGGAGGAGGCAGATACGATAGTGGCATTTAAGAAGCTTTTGGATAGGGACATGGATATTCAGGGAATGGAAGGAAATGGATCACATGCAGGCATAGTGATCTTTTAAATCTTACTCTATTTTAGTTTAGTTTGGAGATACAGCATGGAAACAGACTAAGATTTTACTTGGCATTAAACTGATTAGTAATTTGGCATTAAACTGATTAGTAATTTGATTGATTAGTAAGGGTGTGAGGGGTTATGGGGAGAAGGCAGGAGAATGGGGTCGAGAGGGAAAGATAGATCAGCCATGATTGAATGGCAGAGTAGACTTGATGAGCCAAATGGCCTAATTCTGCCCCTGTAACTCATGAACTTATGAACTATGAAAATATGTTTGGTGTGTGTATTGTGGGCCGAAAATGTAATATTTCACGTTATTCCCCAAATGAACAAACCGTGATATATTTGGGCGGTTGAATTTGCAGAGTTAATTCTATTATTTAGTCGCTTCTTTTATCATTGCAGATGAAAATTGCAGGGACATGTACTTCAACTGTAATGTTGTGGTCCAAGCCAGACTCTGTGTCTATACATACTACAAGACAGCGTGCTGTGCATCCTGTGCCAAGGCCAGAAGAAGAGCTGCCCAACTCAGAAGGAGATAACTGCCCTTTCTCAACAACCAGACTCCCTCACAGATCGTGATGCAGTAACATTAACCGTAGGAGCACTTGCAGACTCTACTGTGTTGACAACATCATAATTGCAACAAAAAAGATGGTCAAATTTAGTCAGATGCGGCTAGTTTATAAAGAGGAAATATACTGTATAGTATTAATATAATCTTACACCATTTTCATGCTGGTCTTTGGTCAAAATACTGATTTTCTTGTTAATTTACTGTTTTAGAAATATGAAATGCATTCTACAAATGAACAAAATGTATTCATAATAGGTTTTTGGGGGATCTCCCTTTGCAGAAGAAACAACTACAAGCATTTGCATTGAACTCTTTTATTGAAATTTAGTCCTGTTGAAGTACCAGGGACCAAATCTAAGAAAGGGGATTCAATGGGCACAATTACTACATTGCATATTTAATACAGCGCAAGAAAAATCTCAAATTTTAAAAGGCTGGTTAGAGAAAGCATGCATCACATTTCAAGAACCTCTTTCTTTTCCTTGGCCAAATTTCATCTTTAGTATAGTTCTCAATTCAAGGTTCATCTGTAGATTTATTTTTAATTTACTGATAAACAATTTGTTCACATGATATTAATGCAGCATCTTACAAATATTGACGTGAATTGTGCCACTAAGGCAATGTTTCCAACTCTTATACAGTAGAATTCACTTCTCTAGCTTCATGTGCTCATTCCATCTATTAGCGTTTAACGTCCTATCTGGACGTTCATCAGAAGATTACTAACATTGGCTTGCAATTACTTTGTCAGGATCAATAAGTTCAGTTGGAGACGGAGCTGACAGATGTTGGAACCAAACCTCCCACTGTTTACAAAACCATTCAAAAAATGAAGTGATCAAATGGTTTCCTTGCTCATTCTTCCATGCATTTATTGAATTGCGAAATGTTGTAGGAAGTGAGATATAAAAGCTAATGATTACTTAATTTAAAACCAATGTCTCTGGTGAAGTCATATTTGGGATTGAAAATGTCCCCTTTTTTTCATCCTTGTGGCACTTTATATCCCATAGTCCATTCTCCACCATTACCCTGACTTTGTTCATGTGCACAAGAGTTTTAATGCTGTAATTAAACTGTCAACCATGTAGTAAGTCCCCTCCTGATGTCCATCTCCACAGTATATGATTTCTTCAACCAAAACCCATGTTGCTGATACATCAACACTCCCATTATGCCATTCAATGGTTATCTGACCAGTTGCACTATTGCAGCTTTTATTTACCTTGGTTGAGAAATGTTTTATATCATTTGTTATAACTCCACAACTTTGCATTAAATCTGAAGAAGGAGATTAGAAAAAAATGAGCAACATCCCCAGCGAGAGATATTATATTAGGGAATAAAGTCGTACCAGAGACATTAATCATATTCTTTAAGTCTGTCTTCACAGTTGGAAATTAATTGCAAAATCTATAGTGCAAGCCAGAGATAGAAGAAAATATTATTTGTAATAAAATAGTACAAGAAAAATGAATGAACTAAAAACAAGCAGTTCCCTGGACACGATGGCCAATATCGTGGGGTTTTAGAAAACATGTTAGATATTTAGAATCGTAGAGTTAGACATAGACACAGGACCTTTGCCCATCACTACAATACTGACTTTTCGGCCCAAGATATGGTTCTATCTTTCAGAATTCCCTGACTTTTGGAGTGATTCCCAAAGATTGGAAAATAGCAAACATAATCTCACTTATTGTGAAAGGAGGGCAAAATAAAGCAAAATTACAGTCCAGTATATGTGATGCCAATAGTAAGGAGAATGCTCAAGTTTTTCATTAGGGGCAATAATAACAACACCTTCATTCTTCATGTGATTTCATGGTCAATGTGGATTTATGAGAAGTAAATTGTATTTGATTCATGTGTTAGAACTTTTTGAGTTTGTAAATAATGGGGGTTAATAAAGGGAAATCAGTGGACATGATGTGTTTGGATTTTCAAAACGCTTTGGATAATGCGCCACATAAGAAGTTCTTACACAACATTTTCCTCATTGATCTGGACATAATGTACAGCGGAGAGTGAGAATTGGTCAACAGAAAACAACATCATTTTAAGGTTGGCAATGTGAAATTTATGATATACTGCAAAGATCATTGTAATTGCCTTAGCTGCTTCCAGCAACTTGAATGAGAATAGAGACACAAGGAAGTGCAGAAACAAGGAACAGCAGAGGCTGATTAACATGCAAAAGGACACAAACTGATGGAGTTACTCAGCAGGTCAGGCAGCATCTCTGGAGGACATGGATAGGAGACATTTCAGGTCAAGACCCTTCTTCAGAACTTTTGTAGGGGGTGGGGGAGAAGAAAGCTGGAAGAGGTACTGCAGATGCTGGTTTACAACAAAAAAACCCCACAAAGTGTGGGATAGAAGGGTGAATTTGATGTGACGAATTCTGCCCACAATGCAAAGGTGGAGGGAAGGTAAGAATGTAAAAAGGCTGCAAGAAAAACTTAGACACGTTAAGTGAGTGGAAATGAATGGCAAAAGCAGTATAATACAGGAAAAATACAAAGTTATCCACTCCCAATAGGAAAAGTTGGATTCCTTTTGAAAAAAAAAGATGGAAGACTGGATAATGCTGACATTCAAAGGCACCTGGTTCAAAAGGAACTTAAAATGCAGACACACCAAATAGTCTGTGACTTTTATTACAAAATAATAAGTCTAAACTTTAAGCAGTGTGGCTGACACGATAAAAGGAGTACAATATATATTTCTGTTCTCACGTATGTAAGGATACATTTGTCCTTAAGACTCTTAACAAAAAAAATCATTGGGCTAATTTCTGGCATGAGATTGTTCATTGAGAAGAGATTGTGTAGTCTAGCTTGTATTTCCCAAAACTTTGAAAACCGTGATTTGTTTGAAATGTGTAAAATTCTTTAAGAGGCTTGACAGATCAAATGTTTTTAAGATATTACCCTAAGGTGGTGGGTCTGGAACAGTTTCAAAATCAGGGGTCTAAGAGGAAGAGAAATGTCTTCATTCAGAGGATTGTAAAGCAATACCGTTTCTTCCTCAGAGGATGACACATGTTTAGTCATTGAGTATTTTCCAAAAGAGAGATTTTAGAACAGGTAGAGAATAGGGTAACCATAGAATCAGAGAACGGTTATAGCATGGAAGGAGACCATTCGACCCATCATGTCCTCGACAGCTCATTTCTAGCACGATTCACTAGTTCCAGTCCATGGATATTTGTCATCAGCTTTCCAAATGTTACTTTAGCAAACTTTTATCCATTTCTTTCTTGAAGGTCACATTGGATTCTGACTCCACTGTATATGCAGGCACTGCATTCCAGATTGCAGACACACATTGTATATAAAAGTTTTGCCTCACTTAATTCTCTTTACCGGATGCCTTACCGGGTCGCCGTGCGGTAAGCTCCGGAGCGCTGTGGCCGTCGATCCCAACATTGCGGAGCTGGGGCTGCGGGCGTCCGGCCGCGGGCGGCGCTGGATTTGGAGCGCCGCAGAGCCAGGGTTCGAGTTCGCCGGGGTCGGAGCTCCAACCGGCGCGGCCTGAGGACTACGAGTGCCCCGGTCTCCAGGGAGGAGGCAGCCGCTCCAGACTTTTCCAAGCCACTGAGGAATGTTTCACCCGACGCCGAAGTTCCATCTTCACGGTAAGAGGGCCCTGAAAATCATCGGACTGGCTGCACGGCCACAAATGGGCCCCAACCTCGGGTGTTTCACAGAGGAAGAGGACTTAACTTTCTGGTGCCTTTCCCCACAGTGGAAATGTTTGATTCAGCTGTGGGGGAACGTTTGTGTTGAACTCTATAATGTGTTGTGTCCATTTTATTCATTTTTTTAACCTTTTTCTATGGTTTGTATGGAAACTTATTATTTAATTTATGTAAAGCACTTTGGTGTCAATGCAAGTTGACTTAAAACGTGCTATATAAATAAAACTTACTTACTTACTTACTTTTATACATTTGATGCTCTGGAGGACATTGACGAATGAGATCAAGCAAGTCTTATTGAGTGGTGGAGCACATGCGAAGGTCTACTCCTCCTCCTGATTCCAATTTTCGATGCACCAATGCAATTATCAGGTTCAAGAAACAAACTGCAGGAGGAACTCAAGAGGGTCAGGAAGGAAATGGACGGACAATGTTTTAGGCCAGGACCCTTCTTCAGTCTTCAGATTGTCAGACTCTCGTTTAAGTCATATGTATGTGGTTATTGGTCTGAGTTATATTTTTCATGTCTTAGTTGTCACAATGGCTTGAGATGATAAACAGGAGAGTGACATATTAGAACTGTTCCATTCACTAGCCTTGAGGATGCTTTAAGCCACCATACATTTCCATTTTGTCACAGACAGAGTGGACAAGGAGAAGATTAGAAAGCTATTCTTGCAAATCTAGAGGAAATCCTCTATTATTCAAACTTATTAGTGATCCATGTAATGGGGAAAGGATCCAGTAAGGAGGAGTGAGAAACAAAAGCATATGGGAGAGGTATTATAGAAATGACCCTAATTGATTCGACCAGGTCTTTGTTTCAATTTAGTAGAGTAAATATCTGTCTATCCCAATCCTTTCCAGTATTCAATGTGTTGTGTAAGGTTGGGGAAGTATCTAAATCCCCTGGCTAACCATAACACATCTATCATGCTGTAACACAAGTCTTCTCCCCCAAACCAGAACCACTGCATCTTTGAACCCCAGGATATAACGGGAAGGTTCTCAACATTATATTCCTCCATTGCTTTATTCCACCTCACCCACATGACCTTCTTCAGCTGTGCATTCCAGTCCACAGCCACACAAATCCTGTACTGAATATTCCTACTGCCATTCGCTCACCAGGGAGCCCATTAATTGAGCAAATGCACCTCTCCCTTCTGAAGCTACTCTGCAGCCTTTTATCCCGCCTTCAAAAATCCCCTATAAATCTTTATTTTCCTCTGTGGCCACTAACGCTATCCCCCCGTACATTTCCTTAAATACTTCAAGGCAGATTTCTGCGTAGGGGATTCATATGAACGTAGGCTGCTGTTCAAGATTGTTCGCAATATGCGGACGCAGTCCTCAATAAAAGTAGGCAGGGCAAATTATTTATGGCAATGCAGATTGATGAAGTGAGCTGATGTGATGTTTTTATTAGTATTACAATTAGGGAGTAAGATGCCACAGCCAACAGAATCAATGGTGTATATCAGGAACTGAAGTCTGGCTCAGCAGATTTGGCAGCAACTTTGAGCATTTTAATTTCTAACACAGTGCTTTTTGTTCACTGAAATCTCCATATCTTAATGGTTAGTGCTGAAATTAGTTCTCCTGTGGAATGGAAAGGAACTGTTATTCACAAAGCACAAAGACTATTTCCAATACCAGTTATATAAGATATTCTTACTCGCAACTGTGACACACTGACTTAAGGAGCAGGATGGGGTGAATTAGTAGAGTAGGTGAGGCAACAAAATCTCCTTAAAAACTAAAACCCAGGACACTTTATCAATGACTTGGCACAACATTAGTCTGCCCAAAGCTGACACAAGCGCTTGGATAGCAGAGGGGCCAGGTGAATGAAGGACAGCAAGGTGGGTGATTTTCCATTTCCAAGGAGAAGCAAGACCAGGCTGGAATGGCTTAAGTTCATCTGGAGGACCAGAGAAAGATGCGTCCTCTGGTCCTCCAGATATTTCTAGCTTCTTCCAACTGACTGCCCACTAACGTGTGTGATGCCAGTCGAGCCAGACATTGTTTAGTTAAAATGCCAGTGCAGTGCTAATGATGTCTTTGGGCTGTAATATTGGAATCTAAAGTCAGCCCTGGCCATTGCCTGGAAGGAGGTAGGAACCTATCCAGTGCCTTTTCTTGAGATGTGGTGAAACGAGGAAATAGGAATTATCAAAACAGAATCAGGCAGGGTTAAAACCAACACCGTCAAAGACTCATGAATTGGTTGGATTATGAAGAGGTTTGGGTGGCACAGTGGAGCACTGGTAGAGTTGTTACTTACAGCACCAGAGACCAGGGTTCGATCCTGAGTACGGTACTGCCTGTGACTGCAAGGGTTTTCTCCGGGTGCTCCTGTTTCCTCCCACACTGCAAAGATATACAGGTTTGTAGGTTAATTTGCTTGTGTAAAATTGTAAATTATCCCTAGTGTATAGGGCAGTGCTCGTGTACAAGGTGATCACTAGTCGGCCCAGACTCATGGGCTTCATAACAAGACGATTTCGGTATAGGAGTAAAGAGGTTCTTCTGCACTTGTATAGGGCTCTGGTGAGACCACATCTGGAGTATTGTGTACAGTTTTGGTCTCCTTATTTGAGGAAGGACATCCTTGTGATTGAGGCAGTGCAGCGTAGGTTCACGAGATTGGGATGGCGGGACTGTCATATGAGGAAAGATTGAAAAGACTAGGCGTGTATTCATTGGAGTTTAGAAGGATGAGGGGGTAACATATAGAAACATACAAAATTATAAAAGGTCTGGCCAAGCTAGATGCAGGAAAAATGTTCCCAATGTTGGGCGAGTCCAGAACCAGGGACCACAGTCTTAGAATAAAGGGGAGGTCATTTAAGACTGAGGTGAGAAAAAAACATTTTCTCCCAGAGAGTTGTGAATTTATGGAATTACCTGCCACAGAGGGCAGTGGAGGCCAAATCACTGGATGGATTTAAGAGAGAGTTAGATTGAGCTCTAGGGGCTAGTGGAATCAAGGGATTATGGGGAGAAGGCAGGAACGGGTTAATGATAGGGGACGATCAGCCATGATCACAATTAATGGCGGTGCTGGCTCGAAGGGCCGAATGGCCTCCTCCTGCACCTATTTTCTATTTCTATGTAGGGCCTTGTTTCTGCGCTGTATCTCTAGTCTAGAGTAAAGACTAAAGTCATGTTGGACATCTCTCTGCACCATATTTCTGAATACTATTGTCATGATCATTAGGATGTGATTCATACGTTGTCATCTGGTTTCCCAAAAGCTGTGAATATGTTCACAGCTCAAATATTCAGATGTCTGATGATCAAGAGCAATCTGTGACTGTGCAAATAAGCTGAGCCAAATTAGTTCTCAATATGTATTTCATTTTAATGTAATCACTGTGCTGACACCAGTTATTGACTGGAACCCTTTGATTAAAGCAGGCAGTTTGCGCAGTCTAAATGTATTCCAGACTGTGGTTTATGAAACATGTTCTGATTTTAATGGTGTTGCCTTAAAAGATTTAATGCCAAGATGTGTTTCTTGCATAATTCTCTGTGCAGAGATACATATGCTAGCTTACTGCAGGAGCTCAGAATACATTTGGAAGCATTTACATCAAATCAGTATTTTAATCAATGTTATTGAGGGGTTTAAATCAAAGAAATATCAGTGAAGGGAGTTTAAAGAATTTTTGTTTCTTAATTTTTTTTTACCTTACAAAATGGGCTAAGTACCATCCAGAGATAGTCATGCTTTACCCAAACCTGATTTTCATTATCTGGGTTTGTCAGTGTTTCCCCTGAGTATTACTCAGTTTACCGGATTCTGGTGCTTGTTATTGTAGCAGAGACCACAAATGTATTCTATGACTGTGCTAGTTCACCTAATTCCTTGTTTCCTCAGGTCTATTGTTGATGTTCTCTCCTGTCAATGTTATTCAGTATTTCCTGGAATTCTGTGGTCTGTGTTACGTGCAATTCCCTGGTCTTGTTCTATGGTGTCAGACCACAAATTGAAATTATTCAATGAGCCATTCAGGCCATGGTATCAATTGCTATTTTATATATCACTTGCCAATTCACTCACTTCCTGTCCTGAAGATGCTTCCTGTTGCTGTGAGGCTGCCCCACAGCTGCAGATTAACCTTCCCAAATCCTCATCATTCACACGTGTGCTCAGACAGTGGGTAGAATGAAGGACTGCTGTACTTTTTGTAATCGCATAGAAGAAGCCAAGTGCACGCAGGCAGACACATTCACCCACACACACGCACATACTCTAACTCTTTCACGCACTCAATTACTCGCACACCTACAAGCACACACGCACACAAGGAAGTATTGAAGCCACTCACTGCTGCTCAGACGCTACTTTGGCTGAGTTTAACTAATGCCCCTGTCCCACTTCGGAAACCTCTGGAGACTTTGCACCCCACCCAAGGTTTCCGTGCGGTTCCCGGAGGTTGCAGGTGGTTGCCGGAGGTTGCAGGTAGTGGAATCAGGTAGGGAGACTGACAAAAACCTCCGGGAACCACACGGAAACCTTGGGTGGGGCGCAAAGTCTCCAGAGGTTTCCGTTCAGGTTTCCTAAGTGGGACAGGGGCATTACTCTAGTTACGACTAAAAAAAGACACAGTGCTGCAGTAACTCAGCGGGTCAGCCAGCATCTCTGGAGAACACATTCCAGGTGATGTTTCTGGTCAGGACACTTCTTCAGTCTGAAGAAAGGTCCTGATCTGAAACATCACCTATTCTTATTCTCCAGAGATGCCACCTGACCCACTGAGTTACTCCAGCACGGTGTGTTTTTTTTTTGTAAACCAGCACTTGCAGTTCCTTGTTTCTACTCTCTAGTTATGGCTACCTAGTTTTCTGCTTTGTATGGTTTAGCTCGTGATTGGCCCACATTGTCCGGAAGTGGCGGCGCTGCCCTAGCAGATGTGGCTCGCCTGCATTCCGTTTGGTTTTTTTTTTTTTTTTTTTTTCTATTGGCCTGATTTAGTTAATTTTAATTTATTTGGGTTGTGTAGGTTTGGGGGGGGGGGGGGTGGGAGAAACATGTTTTGGTCTCTTTCTTCGGGGGGGATGCAACCTTTTCTTGTCGTATCCCCGTCTCCGTCTGTGCTGAGGCCTAATGGCGGAGCTGGCGGCCTCCAACTGGGACCGACCTCGAGGCTCCGGAGGCAGAGCCAGCCAGGACTTACCAACGTGAGGCGGCGTTGCAGCGGCGGCCCAACTTTGGAGCCTCGGAGGCTCGGCCGCGGGCCCAGTGGACAACATCGTGGGAGCTCGCAGGTCACAGGTTGGTGACCTGTTTTTCCGGAGTTCCCGCAACAACAGCTTCGTCCGCTGGACCGGAGGGCGGCAGCTTCGACCGCCCCGGGCCGCGGAGTTTGAACCGGCCCGTTCGCAGAGCTCGGGTTCAGCCGCGGGACTTGCTTACCATCACCCGGCGGGGTCACAACATCGGAGGCCTGGATCGCCTCAATGCGGAGGGAGAACAAGGAGGGAAGAGACAAGGACTTTAAGACTTTTGCCTTCCATCACAGTGAGGAGGTGCCTGGTGGACTCACTGTGGTGGATGTTCATCTGTGTTTATTGTGTGTTTTGTTATTTTATTCTATGTTATGACTGCAAGGCATGAAATTTCATTCAGACTGAAAAGTCTGAATGACAATAAAGGATACTTGATACATTGTCCTAGATCAATTATATATTCCATAATCGTAGCAATCCACCTTGGAATTCCATTGCCACTAAACTCCTAAGGGTTGTCTGCTTTTCCTTTCAGACTAAACTGTGACGCAAAAGCTTTGAGCATAATAGTCCAAGCAAACAAAATACTGAATAGTGTAAATTATTAAAACTGTCATTTGCATGACTAATGTAAAGTACCTGGCAGAAGTGATACTCTCCTTACCTGATCTTGTCTCAATGGAACCAGTAGCATGGTTTGATTTACAACCCCACCAGTCTCCACCCCAGACATCCAATTTTGTTTCTCTCCCCCACCTAGTTTAATCTAATAATAATAATAATAATAAATTTTATTTATGGGCGCCTTTCAAGAGTCTCAAGGACATCTGAATCTGCCTATCATTCACACATTTAACAAATTGCATATGTCCTCACCCTACTGGGTCATCACTCCGTTATCTGGTTCCACTTATCATTTATCTTCTTCCTTATCAGATTTGATGGGCGGCACAGTGGCGCAGAGGTAGAGTTGCTGCCCTAGAACGCTTACAGCTCCAGAGACCCAGGTTCGATCCTGGCTACGGTTGATTGTCTGGTCGGAGTTTGTATCTTCTCCCCGTGACCTGCGTGCATTTTTCCGAGAATCGGTTTACTCCCACACTCCAAATATGTACAAGTTTGTTGGTTAATTGGCTTGGTATGAATGTAAAAATAGTTCCTAGTGTGGGATAGTGTTAATGTGAAGGGATTGCTGGTCGGTGCGGACTCGGTTGGCCGAAGGGCCTGTTTCTGAGCTGTATCTCTAAACTAAACTCCTGAATCTTGTGGCCGTACTTATCACCTCTCAGCATCTAAATCTAACTCCACTTTCTGCTCCTACGGTCTGGTCCCAGTTGCCCCTTTATAACTCCTTATCTACCTCTACCAGCCATGGTGCCTCAACTACACCTCTCTTTTTCCGCCACTTGGCTCCATCTAGCTATCCATCATTGCATTCCTCACCTAGTTCCATTTATCGCTTACCAGCACCTGCCTCATCCCTCCCACGCATCTCTTTATACCAGCTATCTCCCCTCTGCACTCTATGTCCTGATGCAGGGCCTCAACCCAAAAAGTTAACCATCCATCTTCCTGACCCACTTCGTTACTCCAACAGTTCATTTTTTTAAATTTGATTTACATTACGTTTGCAGGTTGTTACAGGTTTGAGAACAGTGGCCCCATTAGTGCACTCATACTATTCACGAGCATCCAATATGTTTATCTGTGCAAGCAATCTTTTATTAAAAACAACTAAATCTATCAGCTCTGGATCACATCACAGCCCACACTTGATCTTCGTTATTTTTAATCTATGAGGTAAAAACTGTATAAAAAAAAAGCAATAGAGAGCGACAATAGTTTAGTGCTATGTTCAATCATTTAGACAAATGACAACTAATCTTGCCATAACTTTCTAGATCATATCAAACAATTAAATAGGTTGATAGAATGATTTAACATCACTGGATTTTATACAGGGCACTTCTAACAGTTTGGAAGGTGGCAGAGAATTATATGAAGCAGGTACATTGCTACATGGCCACTACCCTCATATATGCAGGGAGGGAGAAAACATATGATTATAGATACCTGGTAAAAGGTGCTTTGATTGGAGCCTTATTTCAAAAAGAGCAGATGGATTTGCTACTGATATTGGTATTGGCTTATTATTGCCACGTGTACCGAGATCCAGTGACAATCTTTGATTTGACTGCTATCCAGGCAAATCATACCATACATGAGTCCATTCATATCATCCATGAATACAGCAGGAAGTGCAAAAAGAAAAAGGTAGCGTTACAGATACAGAGAAATGCAGGTAAAAAAGTGCAAGGGCTCCGCCAAAATAGACTGGGAGATTGGGAATACATTCTTGCATATGAGAGGTCCATTTAAGATTCTGATAACTATGAAAATACTGTGATTGCAATTTGATGTGTAAAAAAATTGTAATTTTAATCGAATCACAGATTAAAATATCCCTTTGGGAGATTGTAAAATGTGTCGTGCATTTTTCTTTGAAATAATTTATTTTATATGTAGTTGATCCTCCCAATTAATCAATAGAATGTGTATAGGGCTGCTATAGACATCTACCATTATTTTGTTATTTGTTTTGTATTTAGCTATGAGTGAAGTCACATTTCCACTAATTCCCATTATCTGCCTGGAAATATAACAGAAGGTCTGTTTAGGGCTGAAATGTGTGGCCATCTCTATCTGTACTGATAAGTGCCCAATAAGTAGCAATGTTACAAAATGTTGAGATTTAAAAAATCAAGTCTGTAATTTATCCCATCAGATAAAGCATAAAAAGAAGTTTAATTTGACACCTTATTCACTTTCATATCTCAAGTATTTAAAAAGTTATGGCCATTTTCATACTCGGAAATTAGCATCTTGTTCCCTATTGATTTTCTATGGACATAACAAAAAAGCTGTGATCGTGGACAGTCAAAAGCCCATAACCTTCTTAAAAATTAAGAGAACAGAATGAAATTTTCAGTTATCGTAGATTGAACCATTCTGAAACAAATATAAAATAATCTTACTTGGATGACCTGAAATTAAAGCATATAATTAGTTAGTTACCCAAGTGTAGCTAATTTCAAACTTCAATTACTAGATCTTAACATCTATCCATTTCTTAATAAATGATTAACATTTTTAAATAGCCTAAGTGTCCAAATAATATTCACAAATAATTCACAATAAAACATGATTTTTAAATCTCATTTACATTAATTAATAGGCCAAATGGAATGAATTTAGTGTTTAATTGCTGTATATTAAAGTCCATTTTAAATCAGCTTTCTAGTGGGATCCTGTGAACGCGCTGGTTTAGAACGTTCACATTGCGGTAGATTTGTGCCCTCAAATGCCCAGAAAAATACTGCGGGATATAATGGGCCCAAAATGAGCTACTCGCAACATTAAACTTTGTATAAAGGGTTCTTAAGAAGCCCTTTTTTAATGTAAAAATACGCAGCCTACCTTCCATTATTTGCTCTATGCGACCCTGACAGCTGCCAGTGGTCGCGGGTTTAGAGATTGATTTTTAAACTACTATAACTATTATACGAGGCCTTTAAAACTAATAATAGCTTTTGCGACGGGGTCTTCCAGCGATTTTTCGTTAATAATTAACTAGGCTGAACATCTTCGATTTGAACAGCCTAGAGAAAATCGCGTTTTAAACCCGCCCCCTCTAAACGGCGCCAAAATCGCGCACACCCGCAGCGACAGATTTTCAGCGACGCTTCAGGTAGGCTTTGCAACATACCTACAATAAGGTTTATTCCTTTAACACTGTTAAATAAAAGGAAGTTATGTACTATTACTTATGCAAAGTACGTTTTTTATTAGTAATATAGAATTAGGGATTTGGTGCACAATATTGAGTTGACACACCATTTCGGGGTTGTTGAGTTTAGTTTAGTTTAGAGATACTACATGGAAACAGGACCTTGGGCCCACTGAGTCAATGCCGACACTATTTCTATGTAGTCCCACTTTCTCATCCACTACCACCCACGCTCTAGGGACAATTTACAGAGGCTAATTCATCTACATACCCGCACATCACTGGGATATAGTAGACTGGAGCACCCGGAGGAAACCCATGCAGTCACAGGGAGAACATGCAAACTCCACACAGACAGCATCCAAGGTCAGGTTTGAACCCAGGTCTCTAGCGCTGTGAGGCAGCAGCTCCAACAGCTGCACCACTTTGCTGCCCCTTAATCCACCAATGAGTGTGGCCAGAAATAAGCTTTAACTTTACAGTCAAAGACAGCATTATGTCTCCCAAATCCCCCCCCCCCCCCCCCAAAAAGCAGAGCTTATAGCAGCTTGTTAGTCTTCTTCAGTCCCAAAAGGTGAAGGATGTTCAAGAATACCCAATATTAAAATTTGAGATGCGAGTTCACTGTTTTTGTTTCACACTTTTTTTTAAACACAAAGCAAGATACTGCAGATGCTGGAAACCTGACATAAAAACAGCGGATAATAGAAATGTGCAGCATCCGTGGAGAACTTAACATTTCAGGTCAATAACTTTTCATTTCACAACAATATTAATTATTTCCATTTCATTTGGAATATGTTACATACTTCCAAAGCATCTATCCATGGAAAATGTAATGTATCATTTAAAAATGGAAGAAATACAACATACGCTAAATAAAATTTGATTGGTGCATGCTTAATTATACTTTGTTCCATGTTTATCTAGTTCATCTGGCAAATATATGAGATGCGGAGGGAAAAAACAACCAAAGGCAACAATTAGCTGGTCAGGCAGAACCTGTAAGAAGAATGGGTGAGTTCAATTGATTTAATGCATGGAAACAGGTAATTCAGCCCATCAAACCCACGCTGTCAATCGATTGCCTGTTCACACCAGTTTTATCCCACTTTCGCTTCCACTCGCTACACACTCAGTGCTACCTTTTGCCAAGGCCCTAAGTCTGGAAATCACTTTCCAAAACCTCACTGCCCGTCTCATTCCTGCTTAACAATGCTCCTTGACTGAGCTGTTGGACATCCAACTAATTATTAGCATCGACCTTCTGTGCCGCAAAGTTGCTGGCTGCCTGCCCCAACCCATGATGTTTGTCACCTCCCTGGTCAGCATGCATGAGTTGGGCTGAAGGGCCTGTTTCTGTGCTGTAAGCGTCTATTGTGGCAACTGGGTAGATTTTTTATGCTAATTGCAAAAAGCATGTCAGAATACAGGAGGGAGAACTATCGACTGTCCGAATGGTGCCAGAACTACAACCTTGCTCTCAACGTCAGTAAAACTAAGGAACTAAACGTTGACTTAATCTGTGCAAATCTTGGTGGGAGACAGGGGAGGGATGGGGAAGACAAGGGGAGGTGGGGGGGGGGGGGGAAGAGAAGGGGAAGAGGGGGTTGCTAGAGGTTACGTAAAATAGGAGAAATCAATCTTCAATGTAGTGTTACAGCTAGAAAAAAAATGCATGGAGCCCTTTGCCTTCACCAGTCAAGGAATTGAGTATAGAAATTGGGCTGTTATCATGCAGTTGTACCTGACATTGGTGAGGTTGCACCTGGAATACTGTGTTCAGTTTTGATCACCATGCTACAGGAAAGATGGGGTGAGTGCAGAGACGATTTGCGAGGATGGTGCCAGGGCTTGAGGGCCTGAGCTAGAGGGAGGCAGGCTAGGACTATAGACAATAGGTGCAGGAGTAGGCCATTCGGCCCTTCGAGCCAGCACAGCCATTCAATGTGATCATGGCTGATCATCCCCAATCAGTATTCAAAAAGGAACTGCAGATGCTGGAAAATCGAAGGTACACAAAAATGCTGGAGAAACTCAGCGGGTGCAGCAGCATCTATGGAGCGAAGGAAATAGGTGACGTTTCGGGCCGAAACCCTTCTTCATCCCCAATCAGTACCCTGTTCCTGCCTTCTCCCCATATCCCCTGACTCCGCTATTTTTAAGAGCCCTATCTAGCTCTCTCTTGAAAGTATCCAGAGAACCCGCCTCCTCCTGAGGCAGAGAATTCCCCAGGCTCACCACTCTCTGTGAGAAAAAGTGTTTCCTTGTCTCCGTTTTAAATGGCTTACTCCTTATTCTTAAACTGTGGCCCCTGGTTCTGGACTCCCCCAACATCGGGAAAAAGTTTCCTGCCTCTAGCGTGTCAAAACCCTTAACAATCTTATATGTTTCAATGAGATGCCCTCTCATCCTTTTAAACTCCAGAGTGTACAAGCCCAGCTGCTCCATTCTCTCAGTATATGACAGTCCCACCATCCCGGGAATTAACCTTGTAAACCTACGCTGCACTCCCTCAATAGCAAGAATGTCCTTCCTCAAATTAGGGGACCAAAACTGCACACAATACTCCAGGTGTGGTCTCACTAGGGCTCTGTACAACTGCAGAAGGACCTCTTTGCTCCTATATTCAATTCCTCTTGTTATAAAGGCCAACATGCCATTCGCTTTCTTCACTGCCCGCTGTACCTGCATGCTTACTTTCATAGACTGATGTTCAAGGACCCCCAGATCCCGTTGTACTTCCCCTTTTCCCAACTTGACACCATTTAGATAGTAATCTGCCTTCCTGTTTTTGCTACCAAAACCTCACATTTATCCGCATTAAACTTCATCTGCCATGCATCTGCCCACTCCCACAACCTGTCCAAGTCACCCTGCACTCCCATAGCATCCTCTTCAGTTCACACTGCCACCCAGCTTTGTGTCATCTGCAAATTTGCTAATGTTACTTTGATTCCCTTCATCCAAATCATTGATGTATATTGTAAATAGCTGCGATCCCAGCACCGAGCCTTGTGGTACCGCACTAGTCACTGCCTGCCATTCTGAAAGGGACCTGTTAATCCCTACTCTTTGTTTCCTGTCTGCCAACCACTTCCCTATCCGTGTCAGCACTCTACCCCCAATACCATGTGCCCTAATTTTGCCCACTAATCTCCTATGTGGGACCTTATTAAATGCTTTCTGAAAGTCCAGGTACACTACATCCACTGGCTCTCCCGTGTCCATTTTCTTAGTTACATCTTCAAAAAATTCCAGAAGATTAGTCAAGCATGATTTACCCTTCGTAAATCCATGCTGACTCGGACGGATCCTGTTACTGCTATCCAAATGTTCAGCTATCTCATCTTTTATAATTGACTCCAGCCACTTCACCACCACCGATGTCAGGCTAACTGGTCTATAATAGTAAGATTAAACGAGAACTTACCAGTTTGAAATTTGATCTGTATTTTATGAGGAGTTACGATGAGGGATTATGTGAAGAACCCGTCCAGCACGCATGCGCGACATACTTCAAAGCAGAGGTGTGGAATCACAGACAGACACAGTAATTGAAATAAATATAGTAAAGAAAAGGAGAACTTAGTTACCAGTTTGATCTCTACTATTGAGGGTGGGAGCAGAGGGCACGTAATCCCTCAAAATACAGATCAAACTTCAAACTGGTAAGTTCTCATTTAATCTTACTATCTTACTTCGGAGTCACGTGAGTGACTACGTGAAGATTTTAAAGCTCTGTGATTTCAAACCGTGTAACAGTTCATACTTCACTCGCTGCCGAAGTCATTCGAGGGAGGAAGTATGTTATCGTAATCAACCATGAATCTATTTGTAAAACAAAAATGGTGTTATCAACAATAACAAGACAAATGCTCCCCCGGGCTTAAATTATATATTTGCAGATTCTAATGTTATTTCTGCAACCGATACAGGTTCTGCCAGCGGCGTGTTACAAAGTTTGGAACGTATACTCCCTAGACCACCCCGCTGTAGCCAGGATGTGGTCCATAGGCACGTCCATCCTCTTAGTCACTGACGTGGAAGCTGCCATGGTGGAATAAGATTAGTATTTACACATTAGTATTTACTCCAGCAACTCCCAGTACCTGCTTGAGCCACTAGAGGTAGTTTAGCTTGTCACCCAACCATGAGGTTTCTTGTGACTGACCCACAAGTCTTTTTCCTCTCCCTCGGGTATTTCTTATTGTGTCAATGTAGTTCATTAAGTGGGTCATGTCACATAACCGTGGTTCAGGTGGGTATGCCCGGAATTCCATGACTGGACCTGATGTTCCTGGTCTGCTCTGTTTGGCCAGCCCCTGAATGGAAAATGTGACACTATCTGGTGTTATCACCATGTTGTCCAATCGCAGTAGATGGAAGAACTGGGTCTTTGTGCTGAGGTAAGGCCGTCAGCATATCCATCTTCAGGGTAGGCTGTTCCAGGGTGAGGGACCTGGCTGGTGATCATCCCCTAAGGTACGTCAGGACCTCACTGACTTCCCAATTTGGGTGTACCTAGTTCTGGAGAATGGGAATTGAATATACCTCTCCTGAATTTGATCACCAGTGGGTGGTACCCTTGCCCTGTTGTCGTGGTGCCTGAGTTGAGTAGGCTGACAGAGTACTTCTGGCTATATTGATGGCGCAGTAGCTGAGTCCTTCATTGTGGTGAAGGCCTGCCAGGAACTCCAGTACAGGTTTTGTTGTAGTTGAATGTGTAGTTCCTGAGTTTGAGCAGTTTCTTCCCAGGTATGTTCCCTAGTGGATATTCGTAGAAAGAAGGGGAGAACATAGAGATTAGTTTCCCCCCCCCCCCCCCCCCCCCCCCGCCCCACCTCAATACGCGGACATGTATCGATGCCGCTGCCTTGAGTTGGTTTCATGCGACATACATTGGTACGTGGCGATTCAATTGGAATATAAGGTAATCGATATCTGGTGTCCATATTGCTTTGTAATCTCAGCAAATACTTTTGGTTTAAATGTTCGTTTACAGTATTAGCTCACCTGATAGGTAAGTTACTGATGGTCAAACATGTTTGACGACATACGGTTACCAATTGTTAAATAAATTGTCACATAATATCGATTTTATTCCACCCAAGTGGTTTGGTATATGCCACCACTGTGATGTTGTTAATTTATAAGCTAACATGCAAAATGGTGCACTACTGAGCAATATGCTTGCCCAATAGTAAGTAAGTTTTTATTTATATAGCACGTTTTAAGTCAACTCGCATTGACACCAAAGTGCTTTACAAAAATCGATAATACGTTTGCATACCATAGAAAAAAGGTTAACAAATAAAGAAAATGGACTCAACACATATAGAGTTCTACACAAATGTCCCCCCCCCCCCCCCCCCCCCCCCCACAGCAGAATCAAATTTCCACTGTGGGGAAAGGCACCAGAATGTTAAGTCCTCTTCCTCTGAAAACCCCCGAGGTCGGCCCATTTGTGGCCTTGTAGCCAGTCCGATGAATATACTCAATAGAACATACTCAATATTTCTAACTAGGTTTAATGCCCAGTGTCTATAGTGATGACAACTCCAGATTAGTCCATTTGCCACCTTATTCTAGGTATGGGATATAGTTTGAACACTAGTATCTCAGCTCATTGGAAGGTACAATGTTCAGTAGCTGATAATGCTGCTACTATCCCAATTACTTTTGCCACGTAGTTGATAGGTGGTTAAATGTTACCATAACTGATAGCATTAATGAATACCAGATAGACAATGCTGTGGATGGGGTCAACGTAGATATCTGGATAATATGACAGAGCCCAGGCTAAAATAAGTTAGTAGCTAATGCAGCCGATATAGCTATATCCAAGGATAGTCTGCCGTTAATATATAGACATGCCATGACGAAATGTTCCTTAAGTGTCAGGGCTGGTTTGAAATTCTGGAATAGCTTCGGCTCATATAAGCCAATTCAATAATAAGTCAACTCAAATCAAGTCAAGTTAAGTTTATTTGTCACATACACATGCGAGATGTGCAGTGAATGAAAAGTGGCAATGCTCGCCATGGTTGCCCCATCCAGGTACATTGTGGTATATCCGAAATCTTATATAAAAGGGTACTGAATAGTATGCATCTTTAAAGTCGATGTCTACCATAAAGTATCCTTGGAATCCATGGTACCTGTAGTAGTTACAAATTCCATAAGTGGGTATACCTGGTGAAATACTCAAGTGGTTAATCAATGATGGTGCGACATTCACCATCTTGGGGTTTTTTGGTACCAAACGCTCATATGAGATTTCTTATGACTCCTGGTATATCTTTCCCAGTAGCTAGATCCTCATGTTTCTTAGTGGGAGGGTAGACCCTTTGGGGTGCAAGCTGAACTGGTGGCAAGATATTAATTCTATTCCCCTTGAATATTTTTTGGTATATAACTACCAAGAGTGATAGCTTCCCAACCAGGTGTGATTCCCCCCCCCCCCCCTCTGTTAGTACAAACCCTTCACCTTTATGTGATGGTAGAAACCATACTTATCTGTCTTCACTGTTGTTTGGTGGTGTGTTCATTTCTGCGGTTTCTGGTTCCTTGTCTGTAGGGATGGTGTTGTTGGGGGTGGCGCATTTTCCATGGGGCCCGCTCTGGACCCTGGCCTGAAAGGGCTTACTGGGGGTTGGCATGCGGGCCCCGAGCTTTCACCAGTACTCTTAAGTAGACGCCTACTGGTGGATGCGTAGAGGCACTGCTGTCTGGTTTTGTGTGGTGCTCATTCCAGGCCCTGCCCTCTTGATGCCGAATTTTTGGATACTTCGTCCAGTTTCTTAAGCTTGGTTTGATAACTTAGCCAGATAGCAGGATCTGTGGTTGTGAGGTCGGCGTGCTCACAGTCCTGTAAAAATTTTAAGTTGAGGGCAGGTTTTATAACTTCCTGAGAAGTTGCGGAGCATCTGTGAACAGTAGGGTCAGGTGTTTTGCCATACTACCCTGCCCCTCTGGAATGAGCATGCGAAAATGATAGCCGACGTCAGGGATATCAAATGCAATTTAAGATATTTGGGGTTTTTAAAAAGCTATGCTCAATGTACCCCCCAATAACGGTGGGAACTTTGAGTAAATGCAATTTAGGGGAGGCGTGATGAAACCAGCGCCTCATGACTACCTGTCTTGGAGAGGTTTTGAAAAGAACAGGTAGTAAACTGGCCGTCAGTTGAGACTGAAAAGGCCATCTCGTTAGTGGTGGAGCCACATAGTGGCCACACCCAGCAGCCCTTCCTGATCCTGTACCTCAAGCATACTCCCGATATTCTTCAGCCAGTGACCCCTCTTCTTGACCAGCCCAGCCCTGGTCGCCATCGATCCCTCGACAAGGGAGATGGCCAGTGCTGTAGGCACAGGAGTGGGAGTGTTATGCTCCCTTGGCGGACTTGCCCCTGCTCCTGAGGCAAGTCTCGCTGGAGTTTTTGGCTCCATGACCTTACACTGGCTTGGAGAACAGACACTTACTTGTGGGCACACGCATGGGCACACGCATGGGCCCCAGCTACGCCTGCCTCTTTGTCGGGTACGTTGAACAATCCTTGTTCAATGCGTACCAGGGCCCCATCCCCGACCTCTACCTCCGCTACATTGACGACTGCTTTGGTGCCACCTCCTGCACCCACACACAACTGACTGACTTCATCCACTTCACCACCAACTTCCATCCGGCACTCCAATACACCTGGACGATTTCAGACACTTCCCTACCATTCCTTGACCTCACCATCTCCATCGCAGGGGACAGGCTCCTGACCGACATACATTATAAACCCACTGACTCACATGGCTATCTGGACTACACGTCTTCCCACCCTGCCCCCTGTAAAGACTCCATCCCCTACTCCCAATTCCTCCGCCTACGCCGCATCTGTTCCCAGGATGAGACATTTCATACTAGGGCATCGGAAATGTCCTCGTTCTTCAGGGAACGGGGATTCCCCTCCGCCACCATAGATGAGGCTCACACCAGGGTCTCATCCATACCCCGTAACACTGCTCTCTCTCCCCATCCCCGCACACGCAACAAGGGCAGAGTCCCTCTGGTCCTCACCTTTCACCCCACCAGCCGGCAAATACAACACATAATCCTCCGCCATTTCCGCCACCTCCAACGTGACCCCACCACTCGCCACATCTTCCCATCTCCCCCCATGTCTGCCTTCCGCAAAGACCGCTCCCTCCGCAACTCCCTCGTCAATTCTTCACTTCCCTCCCGCACCACCCCCTCCCCGGGCACTTTCCGTTGCAACCGCAAGAAATGCAACACCTGTCCCTTCACCTCCCCCCTCGACTCCATTCAAGGTCCCAAGCAGTCGTTCCAGGTGCGACAAAGGTTCACCTGTATCTCCTCCAACCTCATCTACTGCATCCGCTGCTCTAGATGTCAGCTGATTTACATCGGTGAGACCAAGCGTAGGTTGGGCGACCGTTTCGCCGAACACCTCCGCTCAGTCCGCAATAACCTACCTGACCTCCCGGTGGCTCAGCACTTCAACTCCCCCTCCCATTCCCAATCCGACCTCTCTGTCCTGGGTCTCCTCCATTGCCAGAGTGAGCAACAGCGGAAATTGGAGGAACAGCACCTCATATTCCGTCTGGGGTCCTTGCGTCCCCTTGGCATCAACATTGAATTCTCCCAATTTGGCTAGCCCGTGCTGTCCCCTCCCCCCCTCCCCTTCCTTCACCCTCTAGCTGTCTCCTCCCATCCGCCCGCCCTCGGGCCCCTCCTCCTCCTCCCTTTGTCCTTCTTTCTTTCCCCACCCCCTATCAGTCTGAAGAAGGGTTTCGGCCCGAAACGTCGCCTATTTCCTTCGCTCCATAGATGCTGCTGCACCCGCTGAGTTCCTCCAGCAATTTTGTGTACCTTCGATATTCCAGCATCTGCAGTTCCCTTTTGAACACTTACTTGTTCTCGTTTGAAGTGCCGATTCCATCTTCTGTGTCTGTCTCTAGCCCGAGGTTTGGTTGCTAGCTTTGCTGATAGAGGCTGTCTGCCGTTTTCGGGCGGCATTTCAGCGGTTCTCGGGCGGTGAGTCTCCTTGTCGGGAGATGCAGGGGTTACTGGCCGGTTTTGAATTTCCCTCCAGTCCGCTGCTGTTGGTCAGACAGCTGTTTAGCGGACTGGGCATCGGCGCAGTACCCGTGTCTGTGCGGGTGCGGTCCCGTTGCCGCCTCTCCCCCCTCCACTGACGGGACGTTCCTTCCCTGGAGTTGAACGGGGGCCGCTTCCCTCTGTGCTGCTTTGCTGTCTCCAGTTCCCCTGGAGCAACAAAGAGAGGCAAAGTCGCGAGTTTAACCTGTAGGTAAGTACTTACCTAACGGTCCGTTCCTTCAGGCTTGTAACGGGAGCGCCTGTACTCCCGTTCGCCGCCGTTGCACTGCGTGAACGCAATGTCGCAAATGCGTGCTGGACGGGTTCTTCACGTAGTCACTCACGTGACTCCGAAGTAAAATTCCCTGTTTTCTCTCTCCCGCCATTCTTAAAAAGTGGGATAACATTAGCTACCCTCCAATCCACAGGAACTGATCCTGAGTCTATAGATCATTGAAAAATTATCACCAATGCATCCACAATTTCCAGAGCCACTTCCTTAAGTACTCTGGGATGCAGACCATCAGGCCCTGGGGATTTATCAGCCTTCTGTCCCATCAGTCTATCCAACACCATTTCCTGCCAAGTGGATTTCCTTCAGTTCATCTGTCACCCCAGATCCTCTGGCCACTACTATATCAGGAAGATTGTTTGTGTCCTCCTTAGTGAAGACAGATCCAAAGTACCTGTTCAACTCATCTGCCATTTCCTTGTTCCCCATAATAAATTCACCTTTTTCGGTCTTCAAGGGTCTTAACTAATTTTTTCCTCTTCACATTGCCTTTTTGGTTATCTTCTCTTGTTCTTTAAACATTAACCAATCCTCTTGCATCCCACTCATCTTTGCTACGTTGTACTTCTTCGCTTTAATTTTTATACTGTCCCTGACGTCCCTTGTCAGCCATGATCGTCCCTTTCTCCCCTTGGAATCTTTCTTCCTCCTATGAATGATCTGATCCTGCATCTTCTGTATTATTCTTAGAAACACCTGCCATTTTTGTTCCACTGTCATCCCTGCTAGTGTATCTTTCCAGTCAACTTTGGCCAGCTCCTCCCTCATGGCCCCATATTCCCCTTTATTCAACTGCAACACTGAGACCTCCGATCTACCCTTATCCCTCTCCAATTGTAGATTAAACCAAACCATGTTATGGTCACTGCCTCCTAATGGCTCATTAAACTCGAGGTCCTTCATCAAATCCGGTTCATTACATTACACTAAATCCAGAATTGCCTTCTCCCTGGTAGGCTCCAATACAAGCTGTTCTAAGAATCCATCACAAAGGCACTCTACAAAGTCCCTTTCTTGTGGTCCAGTACCAACCTGATTTTCCCAGTCTGTTGAAATCTCCCATAACAACCACAGCATTGCTTTTGCTGCATGCCAATTTTAACTCCTGATTCAACTTGCGCCCTATGTCCAGGCTACTGTTTGGGGGCCTGTAGATTAGTCCCATTAGGGTATTTTTACCCTTACAATTCCTTAGTTCTATCCATACTGACTCCACGTCTCCTGTTTCAATGTCACCCCTTGCAAGGGACTGAATTTCATTCCTCACCAACAGAGCAACCCCACCCCCTCTGCCCACCTGTCTGTCTTTTCGATAGGAGGTATAACCTTGAATATTCAGTTCCCAGCCCTGCTCCTCTTGCAGCCAAGTCTCAGTAATGCCCACAACATCATACTTGCCAGTTTCTAACTGAGCCTCAAGCTCGTCCACTTTATTCCTTATACTTCGCGCATTCATATACAGCACTTTGACCTCCGTATTCACTTCCCCCCTCGCAATTGGCCCTGACCTTACTCTGTTGTCCCTTCTCGAGCTTTCCTTCCCATTAATTCGAGAATCTTTTGTAATTTTTCCTGTAGCCACTTCCCCTTCAACTCCATCTTTATACTCCCAATTTGTCAATCCCTCCCCCCCACTATTTAGTTTAAACCCACACATGTAGCCCCAGCAAACCTGCCTGCCAGAATGTCGGTCCCCCTCCAGTTAAGGTGTAAACCGTCCCTTTTGTACAGGTCACTCCTACCCAAGAAGAGAGCCCAGTGGTCTATAAATCTAAATCCTTGCTCCCTGCACCAGCCCCTCAGCCACACATTCAGATCCCCTATCTCCCTGTTCCTGTCCTCACTAGCACGAGGTACTGGAAGCAATCCAGAGATAACCACCCTAGAAGTCCGGCATTTCAGTCTTCTTCCCAACTCTTTGAAGTCATGTTGGAGAACCTCCTTCCTCTTCTTCCCCATGTCGTTTGTGCCTACGTGTACAACTACTGCCGGCTGTTCACCTTCTCTCTCTCGAGGATGTTCCCAATTCGGCTTGTGACATCCTGAACCCTGGCACCAGGGAGGCAACAAACCATCCTCGCATCTCATATGCCGCCACAGAATCTCCTGTCCCTCCTCAGACAATGGAGTCACCCACCACTAGGACTCTGCCCGACGTCGGTCTCGCCGGTCGAGTCCCATCTCCAGGATTGGAGCCACCGACGTGTCCGCTGCTCGGACTGGAAACGTCGTCTCCCCCGACAGTTCCCAAGAGGGCGTACCTGTTTTCATTAGGCACAGCCACCTGGGTCTTCTGCGCTCCACAATTTCCACCCTTTCTCTCCGTCATACACCTTGGTTCTTCCCGTATCCTCAGCGTGACTACCTCACTGTAGATCCTGTCCAGGAAACTCTCGTTTTCCCGGATGGCCCTGAGGTCATCCAGCTGCTTCTCCAGTGCCCCAACACGGTCCTTTAGGAGCTGAAGCTGGATGCACTTGCCACAGTTATAGCAGCCAGAGGCTCCATCTGTGTCCCTGGGCTCCCACATTCCGCAAGCCTCACACTGTCTCATCTGCCCCGACATGTGTTCACCGCGTTCCGTCCTCTCGAGCTTTATGCGTAGCCTCCTCACCTCAGCCTCCTCGCCAAAGACTCTTGAGACTCTTAGTAGTCGTAGTAGTAGTTAGCAGTGGTAGTAGTAGTAGTTAGTAGTCGTAGTAGTAGTTAGTAGTCGTAGTAGTAGTAATAGTAGTAGTAGTAGTTCGTAATAGTAGTAGTAGTTAGTAGTTGTAGTAGTAGTTAGTAGTCGTAGTAGTAGTAATAGTAGTAGTAGTAAAAGTTAGCAGTGTTAGTAGTAGTAGTAGTAGTAGTAGTAGTAGTGGTAGTAGTGGTAGTAGTGGTAGTAGTTGTAGTTGTAGTAGCTGCTGTTGTTCCCTGCTAGCTGTGAGCCTCCTGCCCCTTCAAGCCCCAAAGCTGAGCTACCAGAATAAGACTGAGACTGCCTGTGCCTCCACTTAAGGAAATGGTGAACTACAGGGAGAAGCCAGAGATTGCCAAGCCTCCTCCTCCAAAACCAGGACTGAACAGCGAGACAAGCCCAAGATCATCAGTGTCGCTGCACATGGGGCCGGTTGGTGAAGGACAGCGCCCCCATGTGGCACTGTGCATAAAATATATACAGTAGTAGTACAGTAGTAGAGTTTACCGTACTTCGAGTGTTCGACTGCTGAACCTGGTGTCAACCCAAACACTCAGTATATAGACAAGAAATGTTTAGAGGGATACAGGCAGACGGGACTAGCTTAGATGTGGTGTCTTGGTCAACATGGACATGTTAGGCCAAAGGGCCCGTTTCCGTGCTGTAGGGTTCTGTGGCTGCAACAAGGTAGGTTTACAATGCTAAATGCAACAATGGAAGAGTCCTGCAGAGGAGCAGCAATATTGCTGGGCAGGGAAGGGGTAGCGGTCACAAACATGAACATTCTGCTAAGTATATGTGGGCATAGTTCTTTAAAAATGTTTCAAGTCTTAATGGCCTGTCCCACTGTACGAGCTAATTCAAGAGTTCTCCCGAGTTCCCCATGATTCGAACTCGAAGAATTACGGTAATAGCCGCTCGTAGGTACTCGGGGCTCTCATGGACATTTTTCAACATGTTGAAAATCTTTACGAGTCTTCATGAGCTTACCGCGTTTCCCGAGTACCTGCCGTTAGCGTTACGAGCAGCTAAGAGACGTCCCGAGCGCCGACGTACACGCTACGTACATTCTACGTACTTACCACGAGTTTGATTTTTTTTTTAAACTCGGGAGTGCTCTTGAATTACCTCGTACAGTGGGACAGGCCCTTTAGCAAGTGTATACTGGAGATTAGATGTATTCATAAATTCATTCAGAAGATGTGGATGTCACTGGCAATCATTCACCTTGAACTGAATTAAGATTCTACCTTGTTGGTGGATTTGGCCAGCGGTCTAGTCTCGACCTTTTCTTCTTTTGTTGTTTTTAGTCTGCTGTTCAATGTACGTTGTAGTGTATCTTTAGTTTTGTATTAAGGGGGGGTTGGGGGAAACTTATTTTATCTCTTTCCTCGACAGAGATGCAACTTTTCCGTATCATATCTCCGTCCGCACTGCGGCCGACCATCGTGGAACTGGAGTTCCCTTTGCTGGGAATCGACTACGGGAGCTCCAACCATGGGAGCCTGCGGACTTAACATCGTGGAGCTCATGGTCCCTTGGTTAGGCTGCAGAAACTTCGATAGCCCCGACTGCGGATGGTTTGACTGCCCCGACCGTGGGAGAAAAGGAGGGAAGAAGATAATACGTTATTGCCTTCCATCACAGTGTGCTGTGGTGGATGTTCACATTAATTTGTATGTAGTTGTGTGTCTTGTTGCTTTTTTGGTATGACTGTATGGCAAATCAAATTCATTATATGTTTTTACATACTTGGCTAATAAATTAATTACAATTACAACATAATACAATCTGGAGTGCAGTCTAGACTGGGTAAGTCTGCAGATTTTGTTCTTGGAAAGATATTAGTGAATTATGGGCTTTTACAACAATCCACTAGTTTTATATTTCCTTACTGAGGCTAGTTTGTTTTTTTAAGTTCCATATTTTCTTTAAATTATTAGGATGATACCAAGGATAAGGACATTAAATTAAAATAGAAACACACCATAAATCAGGCAGCATCTATAGAAAGAGAAAAAGAGCTAACAAGTTATTTATAGATCGATAGATAGCTGGCCAGTTCTGATGCAAACAAGGATAGATAATTATTGGAATCTGATTAATTTGATATTGAGTTTCAAGGGCCACCACATGCCAGGATGGAAAATGAAGTATTGTTCCTGCAGCTCAGGTTGGGCATCGTTGGAACAAAACCATTGACAAAAGGGTACAGGAGCATGGAAACTATGGGTTCAAGAATACCTATTCCCATCAACCATTGTGTTCTCGAACACTACATGCACTCACCTCAGCAACCTTGAACTTCTATGGACTGTGTTTTGGTTGCACTACAGATTTTTGTCATTTTGCACTGGCAATGCAGTTATTAATTTATTGAACGTTTTGATTATTTTATATTACTGCATGTATTGTGTTTACAGTATTGTTAAGATGCTACAAATAAAAAAAAGTTTCCATTGCTGGTACATATGACAATTGACCTCTCGTGGGTCAAGTACAGAGAGTTCAGTGCGAGAGTGGGATGGAGAATCAAGGTGGGTGAATAGATACTAGACAAGGCATTTGTGGACTGAGTGGAAGTGTTCTGCAGGGTTGTCACCCAATCTCCAATCTACCTGTGACTCTAATGGTTTCTAATGGACTCTAGTGGATGCTCTTGTTTACTCCCACATCCGAAAGACATGTGCGATGGTAGATTAAATGGCTACAGTCAAGGGCCTGTCCCACTTTCACGACCTAATTCATGACCTTTTTTCCTCGTGGACATTTTTCATCATGTTGAAAAAACGCCAGGTTTTTGTGTCTATCTTCCGCAACTGTGCCTGGCAGCATCCAAGTCAAGAACAGACCAAACTTTACGCTGGACACAGTTGGTGCATTCAGCACAGTTCCATTTGATTGCAAACTTTTAATTGAAATGTATATTTAAGTAAGTTTTGTAATTTCTCTGTTTCAATGTTTTTATTAACCATGGCGTAATGTTTTTAAGTACATTTTTAATTTTAAATATTTACTACTAATTATTAATATTTTAGTTAACTGTTTCCACGCGTCTCAGACCAGCAGATACAATCAAAGCTTGGCCAAAGGCTTGCTGTGGGCTGTGGGCTGCGGCCTTACTTTGCTGTGTATTGAAGCACATGGCTGCAATAATTTTGCACTGAAGAGGAAGACCAAGGTCCAATCCACTTTAGCAAACCTGAGATTGTGCTAAAAGCCCCAGTGAAAACGAAATATTCAAAGTTACACTTGATCATATAGCAATACGTAATGAGAATTCTCAGACTGTGCAGTGGCAAAAATCGTAAATTTAACGTTTGTTTTTATTGAAAAGCAGGCATTAGAAATATATGTGGCAATAACAGTGCATCAACAAAATGTTGCCGTCAGGTTTGTTTTGTATCTGTCCAAAAGTTAAGACTGAGCATCATAAAAATGACAATTACCCTGCGTTTTAGTTTAATTTATGACCCAGCCTTAAGAAACTTGGTTTTCCCCTCCCTCAGACAATTGCTAAAGTTCTCATTAGCTCTCCTTCAGCCAGCCACTACTACTATTAGCAGGGTATTTCCAAAAGGCAACCAGTAAGTGGATAACTGGAAAGAAACCAAAGTCTGAATCTTTATAAATCATTCCAATTCTGAATTGGACTCTAGCGATTTCACTTTTATTCCTGAACCAAGAGTATTTCAGTTTTAATTATCCCACCAGTTAACAGAGAGCAAATCCCCTCACTACTTATTTGAGACACACACTTTAAGGCTCTGTCAATTCTATTAAGCATTCTTCACTTCTTCGTTTTGATTTTCTTCTCACTTTATCGCTGCCAAACTCCCCAAATAAAAGTGATTGATTACAGCTCAGTATCCTGGTAAATGTTAGAATAGGGAACATTTGACCATAACAAAGTCATCTTTATGTTTGTGGTGTTCCGCATTCCTTTCAAAGAACTGCAAATCAAAGCAGGCAAATCAAATGGAAGCAAGGGTACAGATGCAGTAAAAAGTGTTATGAACTGGAGCTTACCTGTAGAACAGTGCAGCATAGGAACTGGCCCTACGCCCACAATAGTCCATGTAGAACATGATGTCTTCGTGGCCAAGTTTTCAGATGATGTAAAGATAGGTGGAGGGGCAGGTAGGTGCAGAGGAAGCAAGGGGTCTGCAGAAGAGCTTGGACAGATTGGGATAGTGGAAAGAAGTGGCAGATGGAATACAGCAAAGCGAAGTGAGCGGTCAGCATTGCAAGGCAATGGTGCACCAAGCGGAGCACCAAGGCAAATTCCTTGTATGTGTACATACTTGGCCAATACACTTATTAATTCATTCATTCTATAATTTATTCATTCATAAAGGTGTGTTGCACTATTAGACCCAGACTGGTATGGCTGCTTGGGTAGATCCTATCCCAACCGAACTCGGGTACCAAACTGTGAAGAAACTTGCTTCTAGATTGTTTTCTGTTACTTTGGTCAACAGCTTATTCCATTCCTAAACCCTATCTCATTCGACATTAACAACACATGCTGTTTTGTTACCCATTTATTGTCTTAACTTTATTGTTTTAGTGTATGAAATTCTCCAAAAAATGGGGCAGAGGGTGAATACGTACCTTGCCCTTTATGTATAATAATTCATCAATGTAAAGTCAGAAGATAGTTAACAAACCATAAGTGAAGAAGCCCTTACTTCAATTTCTCTTGGATGCGCTAACATGTTGGTCTGCAGTTCTTAAAGCAACCTCTCAGCCAATTGTAATAGAATAAAATTGTAATTAAATAACCTCAGCCTCATTGTGCTTTCTGAATGCCCTCATTGATTATTCACACTGGGAATACTTCACGGTGGATCGGCAAGGCTCCCAGCATAATCAAGGACAAGTCACATCTCCGAAAGAAGTGAGAGAGCACACACCTCCAGATTCAGGAACAGTTTCTCCTCAGCTGTGATCAGGCAAGTTCAAGTTCAAGTGAGTTTATTGTCTTGTGTCCCTGATAGGACAATGAAATTCTTGCTTTGCTTCAGCACACGGAACATAGTAGGCATTTACTACAAAACAGATCAGTGTGTCCATATACCATAATATAAATATATACACACATGAATAAATAAACTGATAAAGTGCAAATAACAGATAATGGGTTATTAATAATCAGAGTTTTGTCCGAGCCAGGTTTAATAGTAAGATTAAATGAGAACTTACCAGTTTGAAGTTTGATCTTTACGTCGAGGGATTACGTGAAGACCCCGCCAGCACGCATGCGCATCAATCTTCAAAGCAGCGGTGTGAAATCACAGACGACAGTAGATGAAATAAACATAGTAAGATAAAAGAACTAGAATACCAGTTGACCTTTATGATAGAGGGTGGGTGTGGAGGGCACGTAATCCCTCGACGTAACTCCTCATAAAATAGAGATCAAACTTCAAACTGGTAAGTTCTCGTTTAATCTTACTATTTTACTTCGGAGTCACGTGAGTGACTACGTGAAGATTTTAAAGATCTGGGATTTCATGCCGTGGAATGAGTCCCTGCCTCACTCTCTGCCGTAGTTGACCAAAGGAGGAAGTATGTTAACGTATTCAGACATGAATAATGATAATAGTAACCTCCCTCAACCGGGAGAAACTATGAACAGAACCTAACATAGAGTTGGTAAATACCCCCGATCTGGCAATGGGTTAGTATTAAATGTGTGAAAGATCGCTAGTTTGACCATCCTGCAACCGTTAGGATGTGGTCCCGCTAACTTCCATAACCCTGCTGCTGAGGTTGTTGCAGCCTTGGTGGAGTGAGACTTGAAATGTCAGTGATTACTCCTGTATAAGCCAGACCCGTAACCACCTGGAGATGGTCTGTAGTGATACCTTCTTATGAGACTAGATGTAACTAACAACATTGCTAGTTCAGAGTCTCTAAGGCTCTTAGTGACCTTAACATTCTGGTGTAGTTGTGTGACCATACACAATCGAAGGTTCATGGGATATGGGAACATCTAGTTTGAGACCTGGTGCCCCTGGTCTATTCTGCTTGACTAAGTCATACATATGTGTTATTCAGCCTGCAGATATAATCATCCTGTCCAGTCACCGTTTATGCAATGACTGGACCCGTTGCACTGCATGCAGTGCTATGAACATAACCACTTATAAGTGAGTTAGACCAAGGACAGGGATGTAGCTGGAGCCCACCAGCGACGCGACGTAGCACAACGTTAACGCCCCATATCTCTGCGTCCCTAGGCCTGGGAGGTTTCGAGTTGCAGATATCCTTCATAATCTAGATCTCAGAGGGTGAGACCCGACAGAGTGGATTCTTCTCCTCCCAGCCAGTATGATGAAAAGCACTTTAGGCATAGTAGATGGCACTTTAAACATAATGATTGTCAAGCCCTCATATGAGCCTGAACTACAAGACGTCAGTCATCCGTGCTGAATTATGTAATATATCATAAAACAAATACCTCCCATCTCCTTATGAGGAAATACTGTTATTTTTTGGCGCTATCCCAGCGATCTGCAGTGAGCACGTTCATGGTTGGTTTAACAACCCGAGCCACAGGAACGGTCTTCTCAGGGTCTGTGAGTCAATGAATTGATTATATCATGCTGAGGATGGTTTCCCACGTCACGGCTAAACCAGCAACCTTTGTGTCTAGAAATAACCATATAAGGTTCTATCATTCCCCACATCAGTGGGAACCATGGCTGGCTAAGCCCGGCAGGCACTATGAAAAACCCTGAGGCGGGAACTTGCTGAATTTTGCAAACCCGTCTGATGAGGCAGAAATGGAGGAAAAGAACATTCCTCCCTAGTGTAGCGAGAATGTAATCATCACTACTGATATGCCACATATTTTTTGCAACTGGTGAGTGAGCCTGGATGCAAGCATCTCGGTCTTTAATGTTCACAATGTATTTTAATACTTTGTGATCCAACACCCATATTGTGTACCCTAATGAGGTTAGGTAAACTATCACCGGATACTTTGACTTGTTTGCACCCATGTGATTAACATTTACCACCACCGAAGTGTATCAACTTGGACTAGAGCATGCAGATTAAGCATATTCGCACAAACCTTTAATCCACAGAATGCACCCAGTGTCTATAGGTAGTTGATACCATATAACTGAAGAATTGGTAACTCTCCCATCCACCTCTGTAACTAGAGATGGTATGAACAATTTCCCATCCTGAGCAATAGCATTAGTTTGTAATTTAACTGAAGATTTACTGATGAAAGGTTAGTGGAAAGATGCTGAATACTGTTCGTCCACCATGGTGATTATGGTAGTTTCAGCTGGGAATAGCATAGGGCTGGTAACAATGACCACATGGTACTGAGGGCTTACTTCTTTTGCATGCTGTATAGTACTGATTGTGTCAATAATTTCAGTTGGTATCAATTTAAATTTAACTGGACGGATGAGAACCCCAATTTCTCAAATAAGTTTTGTGGCTGATACAGCTAAATTAGCAAAATACAGCGTTTAAAATATCATCCAGATAGTTCTGAACAATGTTTTTTAGCACTGAGCAGCCGAAGCACTAATTTTAGTAGTTAATAAATAACCTGGGAGCTGGTTTATCCTATTTTGCAATGTTTTTAACTATATCATTGCCCCTTCCAGTTAAATTTCAGGTATTTCCGGTGCCCTGTGAATGTAAACTGACCGCATGGAAATTAAATCGTCACGAAGTTTCCTTTTCAGAAATGTCTATACTGCACATGCGAGTTGAGCTTGTTGATAATGAACAGGCCACATCTGCCATAATAGCGAGCCTGCCTTAAGAGGCAACTCCAGCCATATTTCCGAGACTGTCTCGCTTGTGTACTGTGCAGTATAAACTAATCTCATCCGTACAAACAAAGTGTAAATATTACCTTCTTGTAAATGGTCCACAACCCCATGTTTCGGAAAGAACCAGACCCACCCATGGTTATC